>NW_027523689.1:0-42820 GCF_052094955.1 Ictidomys tridecemlineatus | reverse complement strand
CCAATCTTGATGATACTTTCAGTTAATGATCAGTACACCAACCCCACTTGGCTCACCAAATTTCTTTTCCTGTAGGTTAACCGTTCGTTGGCAGTAACCGGTCTTCATTTTGAGGTTTCACTCTGTTTTCTCCTATAGGGATACATGTATTTGGAAGTCTAAATCAAACACGGTTTGCTTTAGACTTCCAAATACATGTATCCCTATAGGAGAAAACAGAGTGAAACCTCAAAATGAAACCGGTTACTGCCAACGAACGCTTTAACCTAGAAGAAGGAAATTTGGCGAGCCAAGTGAGATTGGTGTACTGATCATTACCTGAAAGATTCATCAAGATTGGGTGAAAAAGTGTGTGCTGAGATTTCAGGCAACTCGTAGTTTTTTGGAAGCTTGGCAGGCCCTTTCCATGAAAGTGACTCTCGCCAGTCTCTGCTTAGGGCTACATCAACAGCAAACAAACCATAGAGATAGAACTTGAAACTGCTTTATTGTGTCAAGTTTCAAAGAGCTAGCACAAACCATGTTTGATTTAGACTTCCAAATACATGTATCCCTATAGGAGAAAACAGAGTGCAACCTCAAAATGAAACCGGTTACTGCCAACGAACGGTTTAACCTAGAAGAACGAAATTTGGCGAGCCAAGTGGGATTGGTGTACTGATGATTACCTGAAAGTTTCATCAAGATTGGGTGAAAAAGTGTGTGCTGAGATTTCAGGCAACTCATAGTTTTTTGGAAGCTTGGCAGGCCCTTTCCATGAAAGTGATTCTCGCCAGTCTCTGCTTAGGGCTACATCAACAGCAAACAAACCATAGAGATAGAACTTGAAACTGCTTTATTGTGTCAAGTTTCAAAGAGCTAGCACAAACCGTGTTTGATTTAGAGTTCCAAATACATGTATCCCTATAGGAGAAAACAGAGTGAAACCTCAAAATGAAACCGATTACTGCCAACGAACGGTTTAACCTAAAAGAACGAAATTTGGCGAGCCAAGTGGGATTGGTGTACTGATCATTACCTGAAAGTTTCATCAAGATTGGGTGAAAAAGTGTGTGCTGAGATTTCAGGCAACTCGTAGGTTTTTGGAAGTTTGGCAGGCCCTTTCCATGAAAGTGATTCTCGCCAGTCTCTGCTTAGGGCTACATCAACAGCAAAGAAACCATAGAGATAGAACTTGAAACTGCTTTATTGTGTCAAGTTTCAAAGAGCTAGCACAAACCGTGTTTGATTTAGAGTTCCAAATACATGTATCCCTATAGGAGAAAACAGAGTGAAACCTCAAAATGAAACCGGTTACTGCCAACGAACGGTTTAACCTAGAAGAACGAAATTTGGCAAGCCAAGTGGGATTGGTGTACTGATCATTACCTGAAAGTTTCTTCAAGATTGGGTGAAAAAGTCTGTGCTGAGATTTCAGGCAACTCGTAGTTTTTTGGAAGCTTGGCAGGCCCTTTCCATGAAAGTGATTCTCGCCAGTCTCTGCTTAGGGCTACATCAACAGCGAACAATCCATAGAGATAGAACTTGAAACTGCTTTATTCTGTCAAGTTTCAAAGAGCTAGCACAAACCGTGTTTGATTTAGAGTTCCAAATACATATATCCCTATAGGAGAAAACAGAGTGAAACCTCAAAATGAAACCGGTTCCTGCCAACGAACGGTTTAACCTAGAAGAACGAAATTTGGCGAGCCAAGTGGGATTGGTGTACTGATCATTACCTGAAAGTTTCATCAAGATTGGGTGAAAAAGTGTTTGCTGAGATTTCAGGCAACTCGTAGTTTTTTGGAAGCTTGGCAGGCCCTTTCCATGAAAGTGATTCTCGCCAGTCTCTGCTTAGGGCTACATCAACAGCAAAGAAACCATAGAGATAGAACTTGAAACTGCTTTATTGTGTCAAGTTTCAAAGAGCTAGCACAAACCGTGTTTGATTTAGACTTCCAAATACATGTATCCCTATAGGAGAAAACAGAGTGAAACTTCAAAATGAAACCAGTTACTGCCAACGAACGGTTTAACCTAGAGGAACGAAATTTGGCGAGCCAAGTGGGATTGGTGTACTGATCATTACCTGAAAGTTTCATCAAGATTGGGTGAAAAAGTGTGTGCTGAGATTTCAGGAAACTCATAGTTTTTTGGAAGCTTGGCAGGCCCTTTCCATGAAAGTGATTCTCGCCAGTCTCTGCTTAGGGCTACATCAACAGCAAACAAACCATAGAGATAGAACTTGAAACTGCTTTATTGTGTCAAGTTTCAAAGAGCTAGCACAAACCGTGTTTGATTTAGACTTCCAAATACATGTATCCCTATAGGAGAAAACAGAGTGAAACCTCAAAATGAAACCGATTACTGCCAACGAACGGTTTAACCTAAAAGAACGAAATTTGGCGAGCCAAGTGGGATTGGTGTACTGATCATTACCTGAAAGTTTCATCAAGATTGGGTGAAAAAGTGTGTGCTGAGATTTCAGGCAACTCGTAGTTTTTTGGAAGCTTGGCAGGCCATTTCCATGAAAGTGATTCTCGCCAGTCTCTGCTTAGGGCTACATCAACAGCAAACAAACCATAGAGATAGAACTTGAAACTGCTTTATTGTGTCAAGTTCCAAAGAGCTAGCACAAACCGTGTTTGATTTAGAGTTCCAAATACATGTATCCCTATAGGAGAAAACAGAGTGAAACCTCAAAATGAAACCGGTTACTGCCAACGAACGGTTTAACCTAGAAGAACGAAATTTGGCAAGCCAAGTGGGATTGGTGTACTGATCATTACCTGAAAGTTTCATCAAGATTGGGTGAAAAAGTGTGTGCTGAGATTTCAGGCAACTCGTAGTTTTTTGGAAGCTTGGCAGGCCCTTTCCATGAAAGTGATTCTCGCCAGTCTCTGCTTAGGGCTACATCAACAGCGAACAATCCATAGAGATAGAACTTGAAACTGCTTTATTCTGTCAAGTTTCAAAGAGCTAGCACAAACCGTGTTTGATTTAGAGTTCCAAATACATGTATCCCTATAGGAGAAAACAGAGTGAAACCTCAAAATGAAACCGGTTCCTGCCAACGAACGGTTTAACCTAGAAGAACGAAATTTGGCGAGCCAAGTGGGATTGGTGTACTGATCATTACGTGAAAGTTTCATCAAGATTGGGTGAAAAAGTGTGTGCTGAGATTTCAGGCAACTCGTAGTTTTTTGGAAGCTTGGCAGGCCCTTTCCATGAAAGTGATTCTCGCCAGTCTCTGCTTAGGGCTACATCAACAGCAAAGAAACCATAGAGATAGAACTTGAAACTGCTTTATTGTGTCAAGTTTCAAAGAGCTAGCACAAACCGTGTTTGATTTAGACTTCCAAATACATGTATCCCTATAGAAGAAAACAGAGTGAAACCTCAAAATGAAACCGGTTACTGCCAACGAACGGTTTAACCTAGAGGAACGAAATTTGGCGAGCCAAGTGGGATTGGTGTACTGATCATTACCTGAAAGTTTCATCAAGATTGGGTGAAAAAGTGTGTGCTGAGATTTCAGGCAACTCGTAGTTTTTTGGAAGCTTGGCAGTCCCTTTCCATGAAAGTGACTCTCGCCAGTCTCTGCTTAGGGCTACATCAACAGCAAACAAACCATAGAGATAGAACTTGAAACTGCTTTATTGTGTCAAGTTTCAAAGAGCTAGCACAAACCGTGTTTGATTTAGACTTCCAAATACATGTATCCCTATAGGAGAAAACAGAGTGAAACCTTAAATTGAAACCGGTTACTGCCAACGAACGGTTTAACCTAGAAGAACGAAATTTGGCGAGCCAAGTGGGATTGGTGTACTGATGATTACCTGAAAGTTTCATCAAGACTGGGTGAAAAAGTGTGTGCTGAGATTTTAGGCAACTCATAGTTTTTTGGAAGCTTGGCAGGTTCTTTCCATGAAAGTGATTCTCGCCAGTCTCTGCTTAGGGCTACATCAACAGCAAACAAACCATAGAGATAGAACTTGAAACTGCTTTATTGTGTCAAGTTTCAAAGAGCTAGCACAAACCGTGTTTGATTTAGAGTTCCAAATACATGTATCCCTATAGGAGAAAACAGAGTGAAACCTCAAAATGAAACCGGTTACTGCCAATGAACGGTTTAACCTAGAAGAACGAAATTTGGCGAGCCAAGTGAGATTGGTTTACTGATCATTACCTGAAAGTTTCATCAAGATTGGGTGAAAAAGTGTGTGCAGAGATTTCAGAAAACTCGTAGTTTTTAGGAAGATTGGCAGGCCCTTTCCATGAAAGTGATTCTCGCCAGTCTCTGCTTAGGGCTACATCAATAGCAAACCAACCATAGAGATAGAACTTGAAACTCCTTTATTGTGTCAAGTTTCAAAGAGCTAGCACAAACCGTGTTTGATTTAGAGTTCCAAATACATGTATCCCTATAGGAGAAAACAGAGTGAAACCTCAAAATGAAACCGGTTACTGCCAACGAACGGTTTAACATAGAAGAACGAAATTTGGCGAGCCAAGTGGGATTGGTGTACTGATCATTACCTGAAAGTTCATCAAGATTGGGTGAAAAAGTGTGTGCTGAGATTTCAGGCAACTCGTAGTTTTTTGGAAGCTTGGCAGGCCCTTTCCATGAAAGTGATTCTCGCCAGTCTCTGCTTAGGGCTACATCAACAGCAAACAGACCATAGAGATAGAACTTGAAACTGCTTTATTGTGTCAAGTTTCAAAGAGCTAGCACAAACCGTGTTTGATTTAGAGTTCCAAATACATGTATCCCTATAGGAGAAAACAGAGTGAAACCTCAAAATGAAACCGGTTCCTGCCAACGAACGGTTTAACCTAGAAGAACGAAATTTGGCGAGCCAAGTGGGATTGGTGTACTGATCATTACCTGAAAGTTTCATCAAGATTGGGTGAAAAAGTGTTTGCTGAGATTTCAGGCAACTCGTAGTTTTTTGGAAGCTTGGCAGGCCCTTTCCATGAAAGTGATTCTCGCCAGTCTCTGCCTAGGGCTACATCAACAGCAAACAGACCATAGAGATAGAACTTGAAACTGCTTTATTGTGTCAAGTTTCAAAGAGCTAGCACAAACCGTGTTTGATTTAGACTTCCAAATACATGTATCCCTATAGGAGAAAACAGAGTGAAACCTCAAAATGAAACCGGTTACTGCCAACGAACGCTTTAACCTAGAAGAAGGAAATTTGGCGAGCCAAGTGGGATTGGTGTACTGATCATTACCTGAAAGATTCATCAAGATTGGGTGAAAAAGTGTGTGCTGAGATTTCAGGCAACTCGTAGTTTTTTGGAAGCTTGGCAGGCCCTTTCCATGAAAGTGATTCTCGCCAGTCTCTGCTTAGGGCTACATCAACAGCAAAGAAACCATAGAGATAGAACTTGAAACTGCTTTATTGTGTCAAGTTTCAAAGAGCTAGCACAAACCGTGTTTGATTTAGACTTCCAAATACATGTATCCCTATAGGAGAAAACAGAGTGAAACCTCAAAATGAAACCGGTTACTGCCAACGAACGGTTTAACCTAGAGGAACGAAATTTGGCGAGCCAAGTGGGATTGGTGTACTGATCATTACCTGAAAGTTTCATCAAGATTGGGTGAAAAAGTGTGTGCTGAGATTTCAGGCAACTCGTAGTTTTTTGGAAGCTTGGCAGGCCCTTTCCATGAAAGTGACTCTCGCCAGTCTCTGCTTAGGGCTACATCAACAGCAAACAAACCATAGAGATAGAACTTGAAACTGCTTTATTGTGTCAAGTTTCAAAGAGCTAGCACAAACCATGTTTGATTTAGACTTCCAAATACATGTATCCCTATAGGAGAAAACAGAGTGAAACCTTAAAATGAAACCGGTTACTGCCAACGAACGGTTTAACCTAGAAGAACGAAATTTGGCGAGCCAAGTGGGATTGGTGTACTGATGATTACCTGAAAGTTTCATCAAGATTGGGTGAAAAAGTGTGTGCTGAGATTTCAGGCAACTCATAGTTTTTTGGAAGCTTGGCAGGCCCTTTCCATGAAAGTGATTCTCGCCAGTCTCTGCTTAGGGCTACATCAACAGCAAACAAACCATAGAGATAGAACTTGAAACTGCTTTATTGTGTCAAGTTTCAAAGAGCTAGCACAAACCGTGTTTGATTTAGAGTTCCAAATACATGTATCCCTATAGGAGAAAACAGAGTGAAACCTCAAAATGAAACCGATTACTGCCAACGAACGGTTTAACCTAAAAGAACGAAATTTGGCGAGCCAAGTGGGATTGGTGTACTGATCATTACCTGAAAGTTTCATCAAGATTGGGTGAAAAAGTGTGTGCTGAGATTTCAGGAAACTCGTAGTTTTTTGGAAGCTTGGCAGGCCATTTCCATGAAAGTGATTCTCGCCAGTCTCTGCTTAGGGCTACATCAACAGCAAACAAACCATAGAGATAGAACTTGAAACTGCTTTATTCTGTCAAGTTTCAAAGAGCTAGCACAAACCGTGTTTGATTTAGAGTTCCAAATACATGTATCCCTATAGGAGAAAACAGAGTGAAACCTCAAAATGAAACCGGTTCCTGCCAACGAACGGTTTAACCTAGAAGAACGAAATTTGGCGAGCCAAGTGGGATTGGTGTACTGATCATTACCTGAAAGTTTCATCAAGATTGGGTGAAAAAGTGTTTGCTGAGATTTCAGGCAACTCGTAGTTTTTTGGAAGCTTGGCAGGCCCTTTCCATGAAAGTGATTCTCGCCAGTCTCTGCTTAGGGCTACATCAACAGCAAAGAAACCATAGAGATAGAACTTGAAACTGCTTTATTGTGTCAAGTTTCAAAGAGCTAGCACAAACCGTGTTTGATTTAGACTTCCAAATACATGTATCCCTATAGGAGAAAACAGAGTGAAACCTCAAAATGAAACCGGTTACTGCCAACGAACGGTTTAACCTAGAGGAACGAAATTTGGCGAGCCAAGTGGGATTGGTGTACTGATCATTACCTGAAAGTTTCATCAAGATTGGGTGAAAAAGTGTGTGCTGAGATTTCAGGCAACTCGTAGTTTTTTGGAAGCTTGGCAGTCCCTTTCCATGAAAGTGACTCTCACCAGTCTCTGCTTAGGGCTACATCAACAGCAAACAAACCATAGAGATAGAACTTGAAACTGCTTTATTGTGTCAAGTTTCAAAGAGCTAGCACAAACCATGTTTGATTTAGACTTCCAAATACATGTATCCCTATAGGAGAAAACAGAGTGAAACCTTAAAATGAAACCGGTTACTGCCAACGAACGGTTTAACCTAGAAGAACGAAATTTGGCGAGCCAAGTGGGATTGGTGTACTGATGATTACCTGAAAGTTTCATCAAGATTGGGTGAAAAAGTGTGTGCTGAGATTTCAGGCAACTCATAGTTTTTTGGAAGCTTGGCAGGCCCTTTCCATGAAAGTGATTCTCGCCAGTCTCTGCTTAGGGCTACATCAACAGCAAACAAACCATAGAGATAGAACTTGAAACTGCTTTATTGTGTCAAGTTTCAAAGAGCTAGCACAAACCGTGTTTGATTTAGACTTCCAAATACATGTATCCCTATAGGAGAAAACAGAGTGAAACCTCAAAATGAAACCGGTTACTGCCAACGAACGGTTTAACCTAGAAGAACGAAATTTGGCGAGCCAAGTGAGATTGGTTTACTGATCATTACCTGAAAGTTTCATCAAGATTGGGTGAAAAAGTGTGTGCAGAGATTTCAGAAAACTCGTAGTTTTTAGGAAGATTGGCAGGCCCTTTCCATGAAAGTGATTCTCGTCAGTCTCTGCTTAGGGCTACATCAACAGCAAACCAACCATAGAGATAGAACTTGAAACTCCTTTATTGTGTCAAGTTTCAAAGAGCTAGCACAAACCGTGTTTGATATAGAGTTCCAAATACATGTATCCCTATAGGAGAAAACAGAGTGAAACCTCAAAATGAAACCGGTTACTGCCAACGAACGGTTTAACCTAGAAGAACGAAATTTGGCGAGCCAAGTGAGATTGGTGTACTGATCATTACCTGAAAGTTTCATCAAGATTGGGTGAAAAAGTGTGTGCTGAGATTTCAGGCAACTCGTAGTTTTTTGGAAGCTTGGCAGGCCCTTTCCATGAAAGTGATTCTCGCCAGTCTCTGCTTAGGGCTACATCAACAGCAAACAAACCATAGAGATAGAACTTGAAACTGCTTTATTGTGTCAAGTTTCAAAGAGCTAGCACAAACCGTGTTTGATTTAGAGTTCCAAATACATGTATCCCTATAGGAGAAAACAGAGTGAAACCTCAAAATGAAACCGGTTACTGCCAACGAACGGTTTAACCTAGAAGAACGAAATTTGGCGAGCCAAGTGGGATTGGTGTACTGATCATTACCTGAAAGTTTCATCAAGATTGGGTGAAAAAGTGTGTGCTGAGATTTCAGGCAACTCGTAGTTTTTTGGAAGCTTGATAGGCCCTTTCCATGAAAGTGATTCTCGCCAGTCTCTGCTTAGGGCTACATCAACAGCAAACAAACCATAGAGATAGAACTTGAAACTGCTTTATTGTGTCAAGTTTCAAAGAGCTAGCACAAACCGTGTTTGATTTAGAGTTCCAAATACATGTATCCCTATAGGAGAAAACAGAGTGAAACCTCAAAATGAAACCGGTTACTGCCAACGAACGGTTTAACCTAGAAGAACGACATTTGGCGAGCCAAGTGGGATTGGTGTACTGATCATTACCTGAAAGTTTCATCAAGATTGGGTGAAAATGTGTGTGCTGAGATTTCAAGCAACTCGTAGTTTTTTGGAAGCTTGGCAGGCCCTTTCCATGAAAGTGATTCTCGCCAGTCTCTGCTTAGGGCTACATCAACAGCAAACAAACCATAGAGATAGAACTTGAAACTGCTTTATTGTGTCAAGTTTCAAAGAGCTAGCACAAACCGTGTTTGATTTAGAGTTCCAAATACATGTATCCCTATAGGAGAAAACAGAGTGAAACCTCAAAATGAAACCGGTTACTGCCAACGAACGGTTTAACATAGAAGAACGAAATTTGGCGAGCCAAGTGGGATTGGTGTACTGATCATTACCTGAAAGTTCATCAAGATTGGGTGAAAAAGTGTGTGCTGAGATTTCAGGCAACTCGTAGTTTTTTGGAAGCTTGGCAGGCCCTTTCCATGAAAGTGATTCTCGCCAGTCTCTGCTTAGGGCTACATCAACAGCAAACAGACCATAGAGATAGAACTTGAAACTGCTTTATTGTGTCAAGTTTCAAAGAGCTAGCACAAACCGTGTTTGATTTAGAGTTCCAAATACATGTATCCCTATAGGAGAAAACAGAGTGAAACCTCAAAATGAAACCGGTTCCTGCCAACGAACGGTTTAACCTAGAAGAACGAAATTTGGCGAGCCAAGTGGGATTGGTGTACTGATCATTACCTGAAAGTTTCATCAAGATTGGGTGAAAAAGTGTTTGCTGAGATTTCAGGCAACTCGTAGTTTTTTGGAAGCTTGGCAGGCCCTTTCCATGAAAGTGATTCTCGCCAGTCTCTGCGTAGGGCTACATCAACAGCAAACAGACCATAGAGATAGAACTTGAAACTGCTTTATTGTGTCAAGTTTCAAAGAGCTAGCACAAACCGTGTTTGATTTAGACTTCCAAATACATGTATCCCTATAGGAGAAAACAGAGTGAAACCTCAAAATGAAACCGGTTACTGCCAACGAACGCTTTAACCTAGAAGAAGGAAATTTGGCAAGCCAAGTGGGATTGGTGTACTGATCATTACCTGAAAGATTCATCAAGATTGGGTGAAAAAGTGTGTGCTGAGATTTCAGGCAACTCGTAGTTTTTTGGAAGCTTGGCAGGCCCTTTCCATGAAAGTGATTCTCGCCAGTCTCTGCTTAGGGCTACATCAACAGCAAAGAAACCATAGAGATAGAACTTGAAACTGCTTTATTGTGTCAAGTTTCAAAGAGCTAGCACAAACCGTGTTTGATTTAGACTTCCAAATACATGTATCCCTATAGGAGAAAACAGAGTGAAACCTCAAAATGAAACCGGTTACTGCCAACGAACGGTTTAACCTAGAGGAACGAAATTTGGCGAGCCAAGTGGGATTGGTGTACTGATCATTACCTGAAAGTTTCATCAAGATTGGGTGAAAAAGTGTGTGCTGAGATTTCAGGCAACTCGTAGTTTTTTGGAAGCTTGGCAGGCCCTTTCCATGAAAGTGACTCTCGCCAGTCTCTGCTTAGGGCTACATCAACAGCAAACAAACCATAGAGATAGAACTTGAAACTGCTTTATTGTGTCAAGTTTCAAAGAGCTAGCACAAACCATGTTTGATTTAGACTTCCAAATACATGTATCCCTATAGGAGAAAACAGAGTGAAACCTTAAAATGAAACCGGTTACTGCCAACGAACGGTTTAACCTAGAAGAACGAAATTTGGCGAGCAAAGTGGGATTGGTGTACTGATGATTACCTGAAAGTTTCATCAAGATTGGGTGAAAAAGTGTGTGCTGAGATTTCAGGCAACTCATAGTTTTTTGGAAGCTTGGCAGGCCCTTTCCATGAAAGTGATTCTCGCCAGTCTCTGCTTAGGGCTACATCAACAGCAAACAAACCATAGAGATAGAACTTGAAACTGCTTTATTGTGTCAAGTTTCAAAGAGCTAGCACAAACCGTGTTTGATTTAGAGTTCCAAATACATGTATCCCTATAGGAGAAAACAGAGTGAAACCTCAAAATGAAACCGATTACTGCCAACGAACGGTTTAACCTAAAAGAACGAAATTTGGCGAGCCAAGTGGATTGGTGTACTGATCATTACCTGAAAGTTTCATCAAGATTGGGTGAAAAAGTGTGTGCTGAGATTTCAGGAAACTCGTAGTTTTTTGGAAGCTTGGCAGGCCATTTCCATGAAAGTGATTCTCGCCAGTCTCTGCTTAGGGCTACATCAACAGCAAACAAACCATAGAGATAGAACTTGAAACTGCTTTATTCTGTCAAGTTTCAAAGAGCTAGCACAAACCGTGTTTGATTTAGAGTTCCAAATACATGTATCCCTATAGGAGAAAACAGAGTGAAACCTCAAAATGAAACCGGTTCCTGCCAACGAACGGTTTAACCTAGAAGAACGAAATTTGGCGAGCCAAGTGGGATTGGTGTACTGATCATTACCTGAAAGTTTCATCAAGATTGGGTGAAAAAGTGTTTGCTGAGATTTCAGGCAACTCGTAGTTTTTTGGAAGCTTGGCAGGCCCTTTCCATGAAAGTGATTCTCGCCAGTCTCTGCTTAGGGCTACATCAACAGCAAAGAAACCATAGAGATAGAACTTGAAACTGCTTTATTGTGTCAAGTTTCAAAGAGCTAGCACAAACCGTGTTTGATTTAGACTTCCAAATACATGTATCCCTATAGGAGAAAACAGAGTGAAACCTCAAAATGAAACCGGTTACTGCCAACGAACGGTGTAACCTAGAGGAACGAAATTTGGCGAGCCAAGTGGGATTGGTGTACTGATCATTACCTGAAAGTTTCATCAAGATTGGGTGAAAAAGTGTGTGCTGAGATTTCAGGCAACTCGTAGTTTTTTGGAAGCTTGGCAGTCCCTTTACATGAAAGTGACTCTCACCAGTCTCTGCTTAGGGCTACATCAACAGCAAACAAACCATAGAGATAGAACTTGAAACTGCTTTATTGTGTCAAGTTTCAAAGAGCTAGCACAAACCATGTTTGATTTAGACTTCCAAATACATGTATCCCTATAGGAGAAAACAGAGTGAAACCTTAAAATGAAACCGGTTACTGCCAACGAACGGTTTAACCTAGAAGAACGAAATTTGGCGAGCCAAGTGGGATTGGTGTACTGATGATTACCTGAAAGTTTCATCAAGATTGGGTGAAAATGTGTGTGCTGAGATTTCAGGCAACTCATAGTTTTTTGGAAGCTTGGCAGGCCCTTTCCATGAAAGTGATTCTCGCCAGTCTCTGCTTAGGGCTACATCAACAGCAAACAAACCATAGAGATAGAACTTGAAACTGCTTGATTGTGTCAAGTTTCAAAGAGCTAGCACAAACCGTGTTTGATTTAGACTTCCAAATACATGTATCCCTATAGGAGAAAACAGAGTGAAACCTCAAAATGAAACCGGTTACTGCCAACGAACGGTTTAACCTAGAAGAACGAAATTTGGCGAGCCAAGTGAGATTGGTTTACTGATCATTACCTGAAAGTTTCATCAAGATTGGGTGAAAAAGTGTGTGCAGAGATTTCAGAAAACTCGTAGTTTTTAGGAAGATTGGCAGGCCCTTTCCATGAAAGTGATTCTCGTCAGTCTCTGCTTAGGGCTACATCAACAGCAAACCAACCATAGAGATAGAACTTGAAACTCCTTTATTGTGTCAAGTTTCAAAGAGCTAGCACAAACCGTGTTTGATTTAGAGTTCCAAATACATGTATCCCTATAGGAGAAAACAGAGTGAAACCTCAAAATGAAACCGGTTACTGCCAACGAACGGTTTAACCTAGAAGAACGAAATTTGGCGAGCCAAGTGAGATTGGTGTACTGATCATTACCTGAAAGTTTCATCAAGATTGGGTGAAAAAGTGTGTGCTGAGATTTCAGGCAACTCGTAGTTTTTTGGAAGCTTGGGCAGGCCCTTTCCATGAAAGTGATTCTCGCCAGTCTCTGCTTAGGGCTACATCAACAGCAAACAAACCATAGAGATAGAACTTGAAACTGCTTTATTGTGTCAAGTTTCAAAGAGCTAGCACAAACCGTGTTTGATTTAGAGTTCCAAATACATGTATCCCTATAGGAGAAAACAGAGTGAAACCTCAAAATGAAACCGGTTACTGCCAACGAACGGTTTAACCTAGAAGAACGAAATTTGGCGAGCCAAGTGGGATTGGTGTACTGATCATTACCTGAAAGTTTCATCAAGATTGGGTGAAAAAGTGTGTGCTGAGATTTTCAGGCAACTCGTAGTTTTTTGGAAGCTTGATAGGCCCTTTCCATGAAAGTGATTCTCTCCAGTCTCTGCTTAGGGCTACATCAACAGCAAACAAACCATAGAGATAGAACTTGAAACTGCTTTATTGTGTCAAGTTTCAAAGAGCTAGCACAAACCGTGTTTGATTTAGAGTTCCAAATACATGTATCCCTATAGGAGAAAACAGAGTGAAACCTCAAAATGAAACCGGTTACTGCCAACGAACGGTTTAACCTAGAAGAACGACATTTGGCGAGCCAAGTGGGATTGGTGTACTGATCATTACCTGAAAGTTTCATCAAGATTGGGTGAAAATGTGTGTGCTGAGATTTTAAGCAACTCGTAGTTTTTTTGGAAGCTTGGCAGGCCCTTTCCATGAAAGTGATTCTCGCCAGTCTCTGCTTAGGGCTACATCAACAGCAAACAAACCATAGAGATAGAACTTGAAACTGCTTTATTGTGTCAAGTTTCAAAGAGCTAGCACAAAGCGTGTTTGATTTAGAGTTCCAAATACATGTATCCCTATAGGAGAAAACAGAAGTGAAACCTCAAAATGAAACCGGTTACTGCCAACGAACGGTTTAACCTAGAAGAACGAAATTTGGCGAGCCAAGTGGGATTGGTGTACTGATCATTACCTGAAAGTTTCATCAAGATTGGGTGAAAAAGTGTGTGCTGAGATTTCAGGCAACTCGTAGTTTTTTGGAAGCTTGAGAGGCCCTTTCCATGAAAGTGATTCTCGCCAGTCTCTGCTTAGGGCTACATCAACAGCAAACAAACCATAGAGATAGAACTTGAAACTGCTTTATTGTGTCAAGTTTCAAAGAGCTAGCACAAACCGTGTTTGATTTAGAGTTCCAAATACATGTATCCCTATAGGAGAAAACAAAGTGAAACCTCAAAGTGAAACCGGTTACTGCCAACGAACGGTTTAACCTAGAAGAACGAAATTTGGCGAGCCAAGTGGGATTGATGTACTGATCATTACCTGAAAGTTTCATCAAGATTGGGTGAAAAAGTGTTTGCTGAGATTTCAGGCAAATCGTAGTTTTTTGGAAGCTTGGCAGGCCCTTTCCATGAAAGTGATTCTCGCCAGTCTCTGCTTAGGGCTACATCAACAGCAAACAAACCATAGAGATAGAACTTGAAACTGCTTTATTGTGTCAAGTTTCAAAGAGCTAGCACAAACCGTGTTTGATTCAGAGTTCCAAATACATGTATCCCTATAGGAGAAAACAGAGTGAAACCTCAAAATGAAACCGGTTACTGCCAACGAACGGTTTAACCTAGAAGAACGAAATTTGGCGAGCCAAGTGGGATTGGTGTACTTATCATTACCTAAAAGTTTCATCAAGATTGGGTGAAAAAGTGTGTGCTGAGATTTCAGGCAACTCGTAGTTTTTTGGAAGCTTGGCAGGCCCTTTCCATGAAAGTGATTCTCGCCAGTCTCTGCTTAGGGCTACATCAACAGCAAACAAACCATAGAGATAGAACTTGAAACTGTTTTATTGTGTCAAGTTTCAAAGAGCTAGCACAAACCGTGTTTGATTTAGAGTTCCAAATACATGTATCCCTATAGGAGAAAACAAAGTGAAACCTCAAAATGAAACCGGTTACTGCCAACGAACGGTTTAACCTAGAAGAACGAAATTTGGTGAGCCAAGTGGGATTGATGTACTGGTCATTACCTGAAAGTTTCATCAAGATTGGGTGAAAAAGTGTTTGCTGAGATTTCAGGCAACTCGTAGTTTTTTGGAAGCTTGGCAGGCCCTTTCCATGAAAGTGATTCTCGCCAGTCTCTGCTTAGGGCTACATCAACAGCAAACAAACCATAGAGATAGAACTTTAAACTGCTTTATTGTGTCAAGTTTCAAAGAGCTAGCACAAACCGTGTTTGATTCAGAGTTCCAAATACATGTATCCCTATAGGAGAAAACAGAGTGAAACCTCAAAATGAAACCGGTCACTGCCAACGAACAGTTTAACCTAGAAGAACGAAATTTGGCGAGCCAAGTGGGATTGGTGTAGTGATCATTACCTGAAAGTTTCATCAAGATTGGGTGAAAAAGTGTGTGCTGAGATTTCAGGCAACTCGTAGTTTTTTGGAAGCTTGGCAGGCCCTTTCCATGAAAGTGATTCTCGCCAGTCTCTGCTTAGGGCTACATCAACAGCAAACAAACCATAGAGATAGAACTTGAAACTGCTTTATTGTGTCAAGTTTCAAAGAGCTAGCACAAACCGTGTTTGATTTAGAGTTCCAAATACATGTATCCCTATAGGAGAAAACAGAGTGAAACCTCAAAATGAAACCGGTTACTGCCAACGAACGGTTTAACCTAGAAGAACGAAATTTGGCGAGCCAAGTGGGAATGGTGTACTGATCATTACCTGAAAGTTTCATCAAGATTGGGTGAAAAAGTGTTTGCTGAGATTTCAGGCAACTCGTAGTTTTTTGGAAGCTTGGCAGGCCCTTTCCATGAAAGTGATTCTCGCCAGTCTCTGCTTAGGGCTACATCAACAGCAAACAAACCATAGAGATAGAACTTGAAACTGCTTTATTGTGTCAAGTTTCAAAGAGCTAGCACAAACCGTGTTTGATTTAGAGTTCCAAATACATGTATCCCTATAGGAGAAAACAGAGTGAAACCTCAAAACGAAACCGGTTACTGCCAATAAACGGTTTAAGCTAGAAGAACGATATTTAGCGAGCCAAGTGGGATTGGTGTACTGATCATGACCTGAAAGTTTCATCAAGATTGGGTGAAAAAGTGTGTGCTGAGATTTCAGGCAACTCGTAGTTTTTGGAAGCTTGGCAGGCCCTTTCCATGAAAGTGATTCTCGCCAGTCTCTGCTTAGGGCTACATCAACAGCAAACAGAACATAGAGATAGAACTTGAAAATGCTTTATTGTGTCAAGTTTGAAAGAGCTAGCACAAACCGTGTTTGATTTAGACTTTCAAATACATGTATCCCTATAGGAGAAAACAGAGTGAAACCTCAAAATGAAACCGGTTACTGCCAACGAACGGTTTAACCTAGAAGAACGAAATTTGGCGAGCCAAGTGGGATTGGTGTACTGATCATTACCTGAAAGTTTCATCAAGATTGGGTGAAAAAGTGTGTGCCGAGATTTCAGGCAACTCGTAGTTTTTTGGAAGCTTGGCAGGCCCTTTCCATGAAAGTGATTCTCGCCAGTCTCTGCTTAGGGCTACATCAACAGCAAACAAACCATAGAGATAGAACTTTAAACTGCTTTATTGTGTCAAGTTTCAAAGAGCTAGCACAAACCGTGTTTGATTTAGACTTCCAAATACATGTATCCCTATAGGAGAAAACAGAGTGAAACCTCAAAATGAAACCGGTTACTGCCAATGAACGGTTTAACCTAGAACAACGAAATTTGGCGAGCCAAGTGGGATTCGTGTACTGATCATTACCTGAAAGTTTCATCAAGATTGGGTGAAAAAGTGTTTGCTGAGATTTCAGGCAACTCGTAGTTTTTTGGAAGCTTGGCAGGCCCTTTCCATGAAAGTGATTCTCGCCAGCGTCTGCTTAGGGCTACATCAACAGCAAACAAACCATAGAGATAGAACTTGAAACTGCTTTATTGTGTCAAGTTTCAAAGAGCTAGCACAAACCGTGTTTGATTTAGAGTTCCAAATACATGTATCCCTATAGGAGAAAACAGAGTGAAACCTCAAAATGAAACCGGTTACTGCCAAGGAACGGTTTAACCTAAAAGAAAGAAATTTGGCATGCCAATTGGGATTGGTGTACTGATCATTACCTGAAAGTTTCATCAACATTGGGTGAAAAAGTGTTTGCTGAGATTTCAGGCAACTCGTAGTTTTTTGGAAGCTTGGCAGGCCCTTTCCATGAAAGTGATTCTCGCCAGTCTCTGCTTAGGGCTACATCAACAGCAAACAAACCATAGAGATAGAACTTGAAACTGCTTTATTGTGTCAAGTTTCAAAGAGCAAGCACAAACCGTGTTTGATTTAGAGTTCCAAATACATGTATCCCTATAGGAGAAAACAGAGTGAAACCTCAAAATGAAACCAGTTGCTGCCAACGAACGGTTTAACCTAGAAGAACGAAATTTGGCAGAGCCAAGTGGGATTGGTGTACTGATCATGACCTGAAAGTTTCATCAAGATTGGGTGAAAAGTGTGTGCTGAGATTTCAGGCAACTCGTAGTTTTTTGGAAGCTTGGCAGGCCCTTTCCATGAAAGTGATTCAGCAGTCTCTGCTTAGGGCTACATCAACAGCAAACAGACCATAGAGATAGAACTTGAAACTGCTTTATTGTGTCAAGTTTCAAAGAGCTAGCACAAACCGTGTTTGATTTAGACTTTCAAATACATGTATCCCTATAGGAGAAAACAGAGTGAAACCTCAAAATGAAACCGGTTACTGCCAACGAACGGTTTAACCTAGAAGAACGAAATTTGGCGAGCCAAGTGGGATTGCTGTACTGATCATTACCTGAAAGTTTCATCAAGATTGGGTGAAAAAGTGTGTGCTGAGATTACAGGCAACTCGTAGTTTTTTGGAAGCTTGGGCAGGCCCTTTCCATGAAAGTGATTCTCGCCAGTCTCTGCTTAGGGCTACATCAACAGCAAACAAACCATAGAGATAGAACTTGAAACTGCTTTATTGTGTCAAGTTCAAAGAGCTAGTACAAACCGTGTTTGATTTAGAGTTCCAAATACATGTCTCCCTATAGGAGAAAACAGAGTGAAACCTCAAAATGAAACCGGTTACTGCCAACGAACGGTTTAACCTAGAAGAACGAAATTTGGCGATCCAAGTGGGATTGGTGTACTGATCATTACCTGAAAGTTCATCAAGATTGGGTGAAAAAGTGTGTGCTGAGATTTCAGGCAACTCGTAGGTTTTTGGAAGCTTGGCAGGCCCTTTCCATGAAAGTGATTCTCGCCAGTCTCTGCTTAGGGCTAAATCAACAGCAAACAAACCATAGAGATAGAACTTGAAACTGCTTTATTGTGTCAAGTTTCAAAGAGCTAGCACAAACCGTGTTTGATTTAGACTTCCAAATACATGTATCCCTATAGGAGAAAACAGAGTGAAACCTCAAAATGAAACCGGTTACTGCCAACGAACGGTTTAACCTAGAACAACGAAATTTGGCGAGCCAAGTGTGATTAGTGTACTGATCATTACCTGAAAGTTTCATCAAGATTGGGTGAAAAAGTGTTTGCTGAGATTTCAGGCAACTCGTAGTTTTTGGAAGCTTGGCAGGCCCTTTCCATGAAAGTGATTCTCGCCAGTCTCTGCTTAGGGCTACATCAACAGCAAACAAACCATAGAGATAGAACTTGAAACTTCTTTATTGTGTCAAGTTTCAAAGAGCTAGCACAAACCGTGTTTGATTTAGAGTTCCAAATACATGTATCCCTATAGGAGAAAACAGAGTGAAACCTCAAAATGAAACCAGTTGCTGCCAACGAACGGTTTAACCTAGAAGAACGAAATTTGGCGAGCCAAGTGGGATTGGTGTACTGATCATTACCTGAAAGTTTCATCAAGATTGGGTGAAAAAGTGTGTGCTGAGATTTCAGGCAACTCGTAGTTTTTTGGAAGCTTGGCAGGCACTTTCCATGAAAGTGATTCTCGCCAGTGTCTACTTAGGGCTACAACAACAGCAAACAAACTATAGACATAGAAGTTGAAACTGCTTTATTGTGTCAAGTTTCAAAGAGCTAGCACAAACCGTGTTTGATTTAGAGTTCCAAATACATGTATCCCTATAGGAGAAAACACAGTGAAACCTCAAAATGAAACCGGTTACTGCCAACGAACGGTTTAACCTAGTAGAATGAAATTTGGCAAGCCAAGTGGGATTGGTGTACTGATCATTAACTGAAAGTTTCATCAAGATTGGGTGAAAAAGTGTGTGCTGAGATTTCAGGCAACTCGTAGTTTTTTGGAAGCTTGGCAGGCCCTTTCCATGAAAGTGATTCTCGCCAGTTTCTGCTTAGGGCTACATCAACAGCAAACAAACCATAGAGATAGAACTTGAAACTGCTTTATTGTGTCAAGTTTCAAAGAGCTAGCACAAACCGTGTTTGATTTAGAGTTCCAAATACATGTATCCCTATAGGAGAAAACAGAGTGAAACCTCAAAATGAAACCAGTTGCTGCCAACGAACGGTTTAACCTAGAAGAACGAAATTTGGCGAGCCAAGTGGGATTGGTGTACTGATCATTACCTGAAAGTTTCATCAAGATTGGGTGAAAAAGTGTGTGCTGAGATTTCAGGCAACTCGTAGTTTTTTGGAAGCTTGGCAGGCCCTTTCCATGAAAGTGATTCTCGCCAGTCTCTGCTTAGGGCTACATCAACAGCAAACAAACCAGAGAGATAGAACTTGAAACTTCTTTATTGTGTCAAGTTTCAAAGAGCTAGCACAAACCGTGTTTGATTTAGAGTTCCAAATACATGTATCCCTATAGGAGAAAACAGAGTGAAACCTCAAAATGAAACCGGTTACTGCCAACGAAAGGTTTAACCTAGAAGAACGAAAATTTGGCAAGCCAAGTGGATTGGTGTACTGATCATTAACTGAAAGTTTCATCAAGATTGGGTGTGTGCTGAGATTTCAGGCAACTCGTAGTTTTTTGGAAGCTTGGCAGGCCCTTTCCATGAAAGTGATTCTCGCCAGTCTCTGCTTAGGGCTACATCAACAGCAAACAATCCATAGAGATAGAACTTGAAACTGCTTTATTGTGTCAAGTTTCAAAGAGCTAGTACAAACCGTGTTTGATTTAGAGTTCCAAATACATGTATCCCTATAGGAGAAAACGTGAAATCTCAAAATGAAACCGGTTACTGCCAACGAACGGTTTAAACTAGAAGAACGAAATTTGGCGAGCCAAGTGGGATTGGTGTACTGATCATTACCTGAAAGTTTCATCAAGATTGGGTGAAAAAGTGTGTGCTGAGATTTCAGGCAACTCGTAGTTTTTTGGAAGCTTGGCAGGCCCTTTCCATGAAAGTGATTCTCGCCAGAGTCTGCTTAGGGCTACATCAACAGCAAACAAACCATAGAGATAGAACTTGAAACTGCTTTATTGTGTCAAGTTTCAAAGAGCTAGCACAAACCGTGTTTGATTCAGAGTTCCAAATACATGTATCCCTATAGGAGAAAACAGAGTGAAACCTCAAAATGAAACCGGTTACTGCCAACGAACGGTTTAACCTAGAAGAACGAAATTTGGCGAGCCAAGTGGGATTGGCTGTACTTATCATTACCTAAAGTTTCATCAAGATTGGGTGAAAAAGTGTTTGCTGAGATTTCAGGCAACTCGTAGTTTTTTGGAAGCTTGGCAGGCCCTTTCCATGAAAGTGATTCTCGCCAGTCTCTGCTTAGGGCTACATCAACAGCAAACAAACCATAGAGATAGAACTTGAAACTTCTTTATTGTGTCAAGTTTCAAAGAGCTAGCACAAACCGTGTTTGATTTAGAGTTCCAAATACATGTATCCCTATAGGAGAAAACAGAGTGAAACCTCAAAATGAAACCAGTTGCTGCCAACGAACGGTTTAACCTAGAAGAACGAAATTTGGCGAGCCAAGTGGGATTGGTGTACTGATCATTACCTGAAAGTTTCATCAAGATTGGGTGAAAAAGTGTGTGCTGAGATTTCAGGCAACTCGTAGTTTTTTGGAAGCTTGGCAGGCACTTTCCATGAAAGTGATTCTCGCCAGTGTCTACTTAGGGCTACATCAACAGCAAACAAACCATAGACATAGAAGTTGAAACTGCTTTATTGTGTCAAGTTTCAAAGAGCTAGCACAAACCGTGTTTGATTTAGAGTTCCAAATACATGTATCCCTATAGGAGAAAACACAGTGAAACCTCAAAATGAAACCGGTTACTGCCAACGAACGGTTTAACCTAGTAGAACGAAATTTGGCAAGCCAAGTGAGATTGGTGTACTGATCATTAACTGAAAGTTTCATCAAGATTGGGTGAAAAAGTGTGTGCTGAGATTTCAGGCAACTCGTAGTTTTTTGGAAGCTTGGCAGGCCCTTTCCCTGAAAGTGATTCTCGCCAGTTTCTGCTTAGGGCTACATCAACAGCAAACAAACCATAGAGATAGAACTTGAAACTGCTTTATTGTGTCAAGTTTCAAAGAGCTAGCAAAACCGTGTTTGATTTAGAGTTCCAAATACATGTATCCCTATAGGAGAAAACAGAGTGAAACCTCAAAATGAAACCAGTTGCTGCCAACGAACGGTTTAACCTAGAAGAACGAAATTTGGCGAGCCAAGTGGGATTGGTGTACTGATCATTACCTGAAAGTTTCATCAAGATTGGGTGAAAAAGTGTGTGCTGAGATTTCAGGCAACTCGTAGTTTTTTGGAAGCTTGGCAGGCCCTTTCCATGAAAGTGATTCTCGCCAGTCTCTGCTTAGGGCTACATCAACAGCAAACAAACCATAGAGATAGAACTTGAAACTTCTTTATTGTGTCAAGTTTCAAAGAGCTAGCACAAACCGTGTTTGATTTAGAGTTCCAAATACATGTATCCCTATAGGAGAAAACAGAGTGAAACCTCAAAATGAAACCGGTTACTGCCAACGAAAGGTTAAACCTAGAAGAACGAAATTTGGCAAGCCAAGTGGGATTGGTGTACTGATCATTAACTGAAAGTTTCATCAAGATTGGGTGTGTGCTGAGATTTCAGGCAACTCGTAGTTTTTTGGAAGCTTGGCAGGCCCTTTCCATGAAAGTGATTCTCGCCAGTCTCTGCTTAGGGCTACATCAACAGCAAACAATCCATAGAGATAGAACTTGAAACTGCTTTATTGTGTCAAGTTTCAAAGAGCTAGTACAAACCGTATTTGATTTAGAGTTCCAAATACATGTATCCCTATAGGAGAAAACAGAGTGAAATCTCAAAATGAAACCGGTTACTGCCAACGAACGGTTTAAACTAGAACAACGAAATTTGGCGAGCGAAGTGGGATTGGTGTACTGATCATTACCTGAAAGTTTCATCAAGATTGGGTGAAAAAGTGTGTGCTGAGATTTCAGGCAACTCGTAGTTTTTTGGAAGCTTGGCAGGCCCTTTCCATGAAAGTGATTCTCGCCAGTCTCTGCTTAGGGCTACATCAACAGCAAACAAACCATAGAGATAGAACTTGAAACTGCTTTATTGTGTCAAGTTTCAAAGAGCTAGCACAAACCGTGTTTGATTTAGACTTCCAAATATATGTATCCCTATAGGAGAAAACAGAGTGAAACCTCAAAATGAAACCGGTTACTGCCAACGAACGGTTTAACCTAAAAGAACGAAATTTGGCGAGCCAAGTGGGATTCGTGTACTGATCATTACCTGAAAGTTTCATCAAGATTGGGTGAAAAAGTGTTTGCTGAGATTTCAGGCAACTCGTAGTTTTTTGGAAGCTTGGCAGGCCCTTTCCATGAAAGTGATTCTCACCAGCGTCTGCTTAGGGCTACATCAACAGCAAACAAACCATAGAGATAGAACTTGAAACTGCTTTATTGTGTCAAGTTTCAAAGAGCTAGCACAAACCGTGTTTGATTTAGAGTTCCAAATACATGTATCCCTATAGGAGAAAACAGAGTGAAACCTCAAAATGAAACCGGTTACTGCAAACGAACGGTTTAACCTAGAAGAACGAAATTTGGCAAGCCAATTGGGATTGGTGTACTGATCCTTACCTGAAAGTTTCATCAAGATTGGGTGAAAAAGTGTTTGCTGAGATTTCAGGCAACTCGTAGTTTTTTGGAAGCTTGGCAGGCCCTTTCCATGAAAGTGATTCTCGCCAGTCTCTGCTTAGGGCTACATCAACAGCAAACAAACCATAGAGATAGAACTTGAAACTGCTTTATTGTGTCAAGTTTCAAAGAGCTAGCACAAACCGTGTTTGATTTAGAGTTCCAAATACATGTATCCCTATAGGAGAAAACAGAGTGAAACCTCAAAATGAAACCAGTTGCTGCCAACGAACGGTTTAACCTAGAAGAACGAAATTGGGCGAGCCAAGTGGGATTGGTGTACTGATGATGACCTGAAAGTTTCATCAAGATTGGGTGAAAAAGTGTGTGCTGAGATTTTAGGCAACTCGTAGTTTTTTGGAAGCTTGGCAGGCCCTTTCCATGAAAGTGATTCTCGCCAGTCTCTGCTTAGGGCTACATCAACAGCAAACAGACCATAGAGATAGAACTTGAAACTGCTTTATTGTGTCAAGTTTCAAAGAGCTAGCACAAACCGTGTTTGATTTAGACTTTCAAATACATGTATCCCTATAGGAGAAAACAGAGTGAAACCTCAAAATGAAACCGGTTACTGCCAACGAACGGTTTAACCTAGAACAACGAAATTTGGCGAGCCAAGTGGGATTCGTGTACTGATCATTACCTGAAAGTTTCATCAAGATTGGGTGAAAAAGTGTTTGCTGAGATTTCAGGCAACTCGTAGTTTTTTGGAAGCTTGGCAGGCCCTTTCCATGAAAGTGACTCTCGCCAGTGTCTGCTTAGGGCTACATCAACAGCAAACAAACCATAGAGATAGAACTTGAAACTGCTTTATTGTGTCAAGTTTCAAAGAGCTAGCACAAACCGTGTTTGATTTAGAGTTCCAAATACATGTATCCCTATAGGAGAAAACAGAGTGAAACCTCAAAATGAAACCGGATACTGCCAACGAACGGTTTAACCTAGAAGAACGAAATTTGGCAAGCCAAGTGGGATTGGTGTACTGATCATTACCTGAAAGTTTCATCAAGATTGGGTGAAAAAGTGTTTGCTGAGATTTCAGGCAACTCGTAGTTTTTTGGAAGCTTGGCAGGCCCTTTCCATGAAAGTGATTCTCGCCAGTCTCTGCTTAGGGCTACATCAACAGCAAACAAACCATAGAGATAGAACTTGAAACTGCTTTATTGTGTCAAGTTTCAAAGAGCTAGCACAAACCGTGTTTGATTTAGAGTTCCAAATACATGTATCCCTATAGGAGAAAACAGAGTGAAACCTCAAAATGAAACCAGTTGCTGCCAACGAACGGTTTAACCTAGAAGAACGAAATTTGGCGAGCCAAGTGGGATTGGTGTATTGATCATTACCTGAAAGTTTCATCAAGATTGGGTGAAAAAGTGTGTGCTGAGATTTCAGGCAACTCGTAGTTTTTTGGAAGCTTGGCAGGAACTTTCCATGAAAGTGATTCTCGCCAGTGTCTGCTTAGGGCTACATCAACAGCAAACAAACCATAGAGATAGAACTTGAAACTGCTTTATTGTGTCAAGTTTCAAAGAGCTAGCACAAACCGTGTTTGATTTAGAGTTCCAAATACATGTATCCCTATAGGAGAAAACAGAGTGAAACCTCAAAATGAAACCGGTTACTGCCAACGAACGGTTTAACCTAGAAGAACGAAATTTGATGAGCCAAGTGGGATTGCTGTACTGATCATTACCTGAAAGTTTCATCAAGATTGGGTGAAAAAGTGTTTGCTGAGATTTCAGGCAACTCGTAGTTTTTTGGAAGCTTGGCAGGCCCTTTCCATGAAAGTGATTCTCGCCAGTCTCTGCTTAGGGCTACATCAACAGCAAACAAACCATAGAGATAGAACTTGAAACTTCTTTATTGTGTCAAGTTTCAAAGAGCTAGCACAAACCGTGTTTGATTTAGAGTTCCAAATACATGTATCCCTATAGGAGAAAACAGAGTGAAACCTCAAAATGAAACCAGTTGCTGCCAACGAACGGTTTAACCTAGAAGAACGAAATTTGGCGAGCCAAGTGGGATTGGTGTACTGATGATTACCTGAAAGTTTCATCAAGATTGGGTGAAAAAGTGTGTGCTGAGATTTCAGGCAACTCGTAGTTTTTTGGAAGCTTGGCAGGCACTTTCCATGAAAGTGATTCTCGCCAGTGTCTACTTAGGGCTACAACAACAGCAAACAAACCATAGACATAGAACTTGAAACTGCTTTATTGTGTCAAGTTTCAAAGAGCTAGCACAAACCGTGTTTGATTTAGAGTTCCAAATACATGTATCCCTATAGGAGAAAACAGAGTGAAACCTCAAAATGAAACCGGTTACTGCCAACGAACGGTTTAACCTAGTAGAACGAAATTTGGCAAGCCAAGTGGGATTGGTGTACTGATCATTAACTGAAAGTTTCATCAAGATTGGGTGAAAAAGTGTGTGCTGAGATTTCAGGCAACTCGTAGTTTTTTGGAAGCTTGGCAGGCCCTTTCCATGAAAGTGATTCTCGCCAGTCTCTGGTTAGGGCTACATCAACAGCAAACAAACCATAGAGATAGAACTTGAAACTGCTTTATTGTGTCAAGTTTCAAAGAGCTAGCACAAACCGTGTTTGATTTAGAGTTCCAAATACATGTATCCCTATAGGAGAAAACAGAGTGAAACCTCAAAATGAAACCGGTTACTGCCAACGAACGGTTTAACCCAGAAGAACGAAATTTGGCGAGCCAAGTGGGATTGCTGTACTGATCATTACCTGAAAGTTTCATCAAGATTGGGTGAAAAAGTGTTTGCTGAGATTTCAGGCAACTCGTAGTTTTTTGGAAGCTTGGCAGGCCCTTTCCATGAAAGTGATTCTCGCCAGTCTCTGCTTTGGGCTACATCAACAGCAAACAAACCATAGAGATAGAACTTGAAACTGCTTTATTGTGTCAAGTTTCAAAGAGCTAGCACAAACCGTGTTTGTTTTAGAGTTCCAAATACATGTATTCCTATAGGAGAAAACAGAGTGAAACCTCAAAATGAAACCGGTTACTGCCAACGAACGGTTTAACCTAGAAGAACGAAATTTGGCGAGCCAAGTGGGATTGATGTACTGATCATTACCTGAAAGTTTCATCAAGATTGGGTGAAAAAGTGTTTGCTGAGATTTCAGGCAACTCGTAGTTTTTTGGATGCTTGGCAGGCCCTTTCCATGAAAGTGATTCTCGCCAGTCTCTGCTTAGGGCTACATCAACAGCAAACAAACCATAGAGATAGAACTTGAAACTGCTTTATTGTGTCAAGTTTGAAAGAGCTAGCACAAACCGTGTTTGATTTAGAGTTCCAAATACATGTATCCCTATAGGAGAAAACAGAGTGAAACCTCAAAATGAAACCGGTTACTGCCAACAAACGGTTTAACCTAGAAGAACGATATTTGGCGAGCCAAGTGGGATTGGTGTACTGATCATTACCTGAAAGTTTCATCAAGATTGGGTGAAAAAGTGTGTGCTGAGATTTCAGGCAACTCGTAGTTTTTTGGAAGCTTGGCAGGCCCTTTCCATGAAAGTGATTCTCGCCAGTCTCTGCTTAGGGCTACATCAACAGCAAACAAACCATAGAGATAGAACTTGAAACTTCTTTATTGTGTCAAGTTTCAAAGAGCTAGCACAAACCGTGTTTGATTTAGAGTTCCAAATACATGTATCCCTATAGGAGAAAACAGAGTGAAACCTCAAAATGAAACCGGTTACTGCCAACGAAAGGTTTAACCTAGAAGAACGAAATTTGGCAAGCCAAGTGGGATTGGTGTACTGATCATTAACTGAAAGTTTCATCAAGATTGGGTGTGTGCTGAGATTTCAGGCAACTCGTAGTTTTTTGGAAGCTTGGCAGGCCCTTTCCATGAAAGTGATTCTCGCCAGTCTCTGCTTAGGGCTACATCAACAGCAAACAAACCATAGAGATAGAACTTGAAACTGCTTTATTGTGTCAAGTTTCAAAGAGCTAGCACAAACCGTGTTTGATTTAGACTTCCAAATATATGTATCCCTATAGGAGAAAACAGAGTGAAACCTCAAAATGAAACCGGTTACTGCCAACGAACGGTTTAACCTAAAAGAACGAAATTTGGCGAGCCAAGTGGGATTCGTGTACTGATCATTACCTGAAAGTTTCATCAAGATTGGGTGAAAAAGTGTTTGCTGAGATTTCAGGCAACTCGTAGTTTTTTGGAAGCTTGGCAGGCCCTTTCCATGAAAGTGATTCTCACCAGCGTCTGCTTAGGGCTACATCAACAGCAAACAAACCATAGAGATAGAACTTGAAACTGCTTTATTGTGTCAAGTTTCAAAGAGCTAGCACAAACCGTGTTTGATTTAGAGTTCCAAATACATGTATCCCTATAGGAGAAAACAGAGTGAAACCTCAAAATGAAACCGGTTACTGCCAACGAACGGTTTAACCTAGAAGAACGAAATTTGGCAAGCCAATTGGGATTGGTGTACTGATCATTACCTAAAAGTTTCATCAAGATTGGGTGAAAAAGTGTTTGCTGAGATTTCAGGCAACTCGTAGTTTTTTGGAAGCTTGGCAGGCCCTTTCCATGAAAGTGATTCTCGCCAGTCTCTGCTTAGGGCTACATCAACAGCAAACAAACCATAGAGATAGAACTTGAAACTGCTTTATTGTGTCAAGTTTCAAAGAGCTAGCACAAACCGTGTTTGATTTAGAGTTCCAAATACATGTATCCCTATAGGAGAAAACAGAGTGAAACCTCAAAATGAAACCAGTTGCTGCCAACGAACGGTTTAACCTAGAAGAACGAAATTGGGCGAGCCAAGTGGGATTCGTGTACTGATCATGACCTGAAAGTTTCATCAAGATTGGGTGAAAAAGTGTGTGCTGAGATTTTAGGCAACTCGTAGTATTTGGAAGCTTGGCAGGCCCTTTCCATGAAAGTGATTCTCGCCAGTCTCTGCTTAGGGCTACATCAACAGCAAACAGACCATAGAGATAGAACTTGAAACTGCTTTATTGTGTCAAGTTTCAAAGAGCTAGCACAAACCGTGTTTGATTTAGACTTTCAAATACATGTATCCCAATAGGAGAAAACAGAGTGAAACCTCAAAATGAAACCGGTTACTGCCAACGAACGGTTTAACCTAGAACAACGAAATTTGGCGAGCCAAGTGGGATTCGTGTACTGATCATTACCTGAAAGTTTCATCAAGATTGGGTGAAAAAGTGTTTGCTGAGATTTCAGGCAACTCGTAGTTTTTTGGAAGCTTGGCAGGCCCTTTCCATGAAAGTGACTCTCGCCAGTGTCTGCTTAGGGCTACATCAACAGCAAACAAACCATAGAGATAGAACTTGAAACTGCTTTATTGTGTCAAGTTTCAAAGAGCTAGCACAAACCGTGTTTGATTTAGAGTTCCAAATACATGTATCCCTATAGGAGAAAACAGAGTGAAACCTCAAAATGAAACCGGATACTGCCAACGAACGGTTTAACCTAGAAGAACGAAATTTGGCAAGCCAAGTGGGATTGGTGTACTGATCATTACCTGAAAGTTTCATCAAGATTGGGTGAAAAAGTGTTTGCTGAGATTTCAGGCAACTCGTAGTTTTTTGGAAGCTTGGCAGGCCCTTTCCATGAAAGTGATTCTCGCCAGTCTCTGCTTAGGGCTACATCAACAGCAAACAAACCATAGAGATAGAACTTGAAACTGCTTTATTGTGTCAAGTTTCAAAGAGCTAGCACAAACCGTGTTTGATTTAGAGTTCCAAATACATGTATCCCTATAGGAGAAAACAGAGTGAAACCTCAAAATGAAACCAGTTGCTGCCAACGAACGGTTTAACCTAGAAGAACGAAATTTGGCGAGCCAAGTGGGATTGGTGTATTGATCATTACCTGAAAGTTTCATCAAGATTGGGTGAAAAAGTGTGTGCTGAGATTTCAGGCAACTCGTAGTTTTTTGGAAGCTTGGCAGGAACTTTCCATGAAAGTGATTCTCGCCAGTGTCTGCTTAGGGCTACATCAACAGCAAACAAACCATAGAGATAGAACTTGAAACTGCTTTATTGTGTCAAGTTTCAAAGAGCTAGCACAAACCGTGTTTGATGTAGAGTTCCAAATACATGTATCCCTATAGGAGAAAACAGAGTGAAACCTCAAAATTAAACCGGTTACTGCCAACGAACGGTTTAACCTAGAAGAACGAAATTTGATGAGCCAAGTGGGATTGCTGTACTGATCATTACCTGAAAGTTTCATCAAGATTGGGTGAAAAAGTGTTTGCTGAGATTTCAGGCAACTCGTAGTTTTTTGGAAGCTTGGCAGGCCCTTTCCATGAAAGTGATTCTCGCCAGTCTCTGCTTAGGGCTACATCAACAGCAAACAAACCATAGAGATAGAACTTGAAACTTCTTTATTGTGTCAAGTTTCAAAGAGCTAGCACAAACCGTGTTTGATTTAGAGTTCCAAATACATGTATCCCTATAGGAGAAAACAGAGTGAAACCTCAAAATGAAACCAGTTGCTGCCAACGAACGGTTTAACCTAGAAGAACGAAATTTGGCGAGCCAAGTGGGATTGGTGTACTGATGATTACCTGAAAGTTTCATCAAGATTGGGTGAAAAAGTGTGTGCTGAGATTTCAGGAAACTCGTAGTTTTTTGGAAGCTTGGCAGGCACTTTCCATGAAAGTGATTCTCGCCAGTGTCTACTTAGGGCTACAACAACAGCAAACAAACCATAGACATAGAACTTGAAACTGCTTCATTGTGTCAAGTTTCAAAGAGCTAGCACAAACCGTGTTTGATTTAGAGTTCCAAATACATGTATCCCTATAGGAGAAAACAGAGTGAAACCTCAAAATGAAACCGGTTACTGCCAACGAACGGTTTAACCTAGTAGAACGAAATTTGGCAAGCCAAGTGGGATTGGTGTACTGATCATTAACTGAAAGTTTCATCAAGATTGGGTGAAAAAGTGTGTGCTGAGATTTCAGGCAACTCGTAGTTTTTGGAAGCTTGGCAGGCCCTTTCCATGAAAGTGATTCTCGCCAGTCTCTGGTTAGGGCTACATCAACAGCAAACAAACCATAGAGATAGAACTTGAAACTGCTTTATTGTGTCAAGTTTCAAAGAGCTAGCACAAACCGTGTTTGATTTAGAGTTCCAAATACATGTATCCCTATAGGAGAAAACAGAGTGAAACCTCAAAATGAAACCGGTTACTGCCAACGAACGGTTTAACCCAGAAGAACGAAATTTGGCGAGCCAAGTGGGATTGCTGTACTGATCATTACCTGAAAGTTTCATCAAGATTGGGTGAAAAAGTGTTTGCTGAGATTTCAGGCAACTCGTAGTTTTTTGGAAGCTTGGCAGGCCCTTTCCATGAAAGTGATTCTCACCAGCGTCTGCTTAGGGCTACATCAACAGCAAACAAACCATAGAGATAGAACTTGAAACTGCTTTATTGTGTCAAGTTTCAAAGAGCTAGCACAAACCGTGTTTGATTTAGAGTTCCAAATACATGTATCCCTATAGGAGAAAACAGAGTGAAACCTCAAAATGAAACCGGTTACTGCCAACAAACGGTTTAACCTAGAAGAACGATATTTGGCGAGCCAAGTGGGATTGGTGTACTGATCATTACCTGAAAGTTTCATCAAGATTGGGTGAAAAAGTGTGTGCTGAGATTTCAGGCAACTCGTAGTTTTTTGGAAGCTTGGCAGGCCCTTTCCATGAAAGTGATTCTCGCCAGTCTCTGGTTAGGGCTACATCAACAGCAAACAAACCATAGAGATAGAACTTGAAACTGCTTTATTGTGTCAAGTTTCAAAGAGCTAGCACAAACCGTGTTTGATTTAGAGTTCCAAATACATGTATCCCTATAGGAGAAAACAGAGTGAAACCTCAAAATGAAACCGGTTACTGCCAACGAACGGTTTAACCTAGAAAAACGAAATTTGGCGAGGTAAGTAGGATTGGTGTACTGATCATTACCTGAAAGTTTCATCAAGATTGGGTGAAAAAGTGTGTGCTGAAATTTCAGGCAACTCGTAGTTTTTTGGAAGCTTGGCAGGCCCTTTCCATGAAAGTGATTCTTGCCAGTCTCTGCTTAGGGCTACATCAACAGCAAACAAACCATAGAGATAGAACTTGAAACTGCTTTATTGTGTCAAGTTTCAAAGAGCTAGCACAAACCGTGTTTGATTTAGAGTTCCAAATACATGTATCCCTATAGGAGAAAACAGAGTGAAACCTCAAAATGAATCCGGTTACTGCCAACAAACGGTTTAACCTAGAAGAAAGAAATTTGGCGAGCCAAGTGGGATTGGTGTACTGATCATTACCTGAAAGTTTCATCAAGATTGGGTGAAAAAGTGTGTGCTGAAATTTCAGGCAACTCGTAGTTTTTTGGAAGCTTGGCAGGCCCTTTCCATGAAAGTGATTCTCGCCAGTCTCTGCTTAGGGCTACATCAACAGCAAACAAACCATAGAGATAGAACTTGAAACTGCTTTATTGTGTCAAGTTTCAAAGAGCTAGCACAAACCGTGTTTGATTTAGAGTTCCAAATACATGTATCCCTATAGGAGAAAACAGAGTGAAACCTCAAAATGAAACCGGTTACTGCCAACGAACGGTTTAACCTAGAAGAACGAAATTTGGCGAGGTAAGTAGGATTGGTGTACTGATCATTACCTGAAAGTTTCATCAAGATTGGGTGAAAAAGTGTGTGCTGAAATTTCAGGCAACTCGTAGTTTTTTGGAAGCTTGGCAGGCCCTTTCCATGAAAGTGATTCTCGCCAGTCTCTGCTTAGGGCTACATCAACAGCAAACAAAGCATAGAGATAGAACTTGAAACTGCTTTATTGTGTCAAGTTTCAAAGAGCTAGCACAAACCGTGTTTGATTTAGAGTTCCAAATACATGTATCCCTATAGGAGAAAACAGAGTGAAACCTCAAAATGAAACCGGTTACTGCCAACAAACGGTTTAACCTAGAAGAAAGAAATTTGGCGAGCCAAGTGGAATTGGTGTACTGATCATTACCTGAAAGTTTCATCAAGATTGGGTGAAAAAGTGTGTGCTGAGATTTCAGGCAACTCGAAGTTTTTTGAAAGCTTGGCAGGCCCTTTCCATGAAAGTGATTCTCGCCAGTCTCTGCTTAGGGCTACATCAACAGCAAACAAACCATAGAGATAGAACTTGAAACTGCTTTATTGTGTCAAGTTTCAAAGAGCTAGCACAAACCCTGTTTGATTTAGAGTTCCAAATACATGTATCCCTATTGGAGAAAACAGAGTGAAACCTCAAAATGAAACCGGTTACTGCTTTCGAACGGTTCAACCTAGAACGAAATTTGGCGAGCCAATTGGGATTGGTGTACTGATCATTAACTGAAAGTTTCATCAAGATTTTGTGAAAAAGTGTTTGCTGAGATTTCAGGCAACTCGTAGTTTTTTGGAAGCTTGGCAGGCCCTTTCCATGAAAGTGTTTCTTTCCAGTCTCTGCTTTGGGCTACATCAACAGCAAACAAACCATAGAGATAGAACTTGAAACTGCTTTATTGTGTCAAGTTTCAAAGAGCTAGCACAAACCGTGTTTGATTTAGAGTTCCAAATACATGTATCCCTATAGGAGAAAACAGAGTGAAACCTCAAAATTAAACCGGTTACTGCCAACGAACGGTTTAACCTAGAAGAACGAAATTTGGCAAGCCAAGTGGGAATGGTGTACTGATCATTAACTGAAAGTTTCATCAAGATTGGGTGAAAAAGTGTGTGCTGAGATTTCAGGCAACTCGTAGTTTTTTGGAAGCTTGGCAGGCCCTTTCCATGAAAGTGATTCTCGCCAGTGTCTGCTTAGGGCTACATCAACAGCAAACAAACCATAGAGATAGAACTTGAAACTTCTTTATTGTGTCAAGTTTCAAAGAGCTAGCACAAACCGTGTTTGATTTAGAGTTCCAAATACATGTATCCCTATAGGAGAAAACAGAGTGAAACCTCAAAATTAAACCGGTTACTGCCAACGAACGGTTCAACCTAGAAGAACGAAATTTGGCAAGCCAAGTGGGATTGGTGTACTGATCATTAACTGAAAGTTTCATCAAGATTGGGTGAAAAAGTGTTTGCTGAGATTTCAGGCAACTCGTAGTTTTTTTGGAAGCTTGGCAGGCCCTTTCCATGAAAGTGATTCTCGCCAGTCTCTGCTTAGGGCTACATCAACAGCAAACAAACCATAGAGATAGAACTTGAAACTGCTTTATTGTGTCAAGTTTCAAAGAGCTAGCACAAACCGTGTTTGATTTAGAGTTCCAAATACATGTATCCCTATAGGAGAAAACAGAGTGAAATCTCAAAATGAAACCGGTTACTGCCAACGAACGGTTTAACCTAGAAGAACGAAATTTGGCGAGCCAAGTGGGATTGGTGTACTGATCACTACCTGAAAGTTTCATCAAGATTGGATGAAAAAGTGTGTGCTGAGATTTCAGGCAACTCGTAGTTTTTTGGAAGCTTGGCAGGCCCTTTCCATGAAAGTGATTCTCGCCAGTCTCTGCTTAGGGCTACATCAACAGCAAACAAACCATAGAGATAGAACTTGAAACTGCTTTATTGTGTCAAGTTTCAAAGAGCTAGCACAAACCGTGTTTGATTTAGAGTTCCAAATACATGTATCCCTATAGGAGAAAACAGAGTGAAACCTCAAAATGAAACCGGTTACTGCCAACGAACGGTTTAACCTAGAAGAACGAAATTTGGCGAGCCAAGTGAGATTGGTGTACTGATCATTACCTGAAAGTTTCATCAAGATTGGGTGAAAAAGTGTGTGCTGAGATTTCAGGCAACTCGTAGTTTTTTGGAAGCTTGGCAGGCCCTTTCCATGAAAGTGATTCTCGCCAGTCTCTGCTTAGGGCTACATCAACAGCAAACAAACCATAGAGATAGAACTTGAAACTGCTTTATTGTGTCAAGTTTCAAAGAGCTAGCACAAACCGTGTTTGATTTAGAGTTCCAAATACATGTATCCCTATAGGAGAAAACAGAGTGAAACCTCAAAATGAAACCGGTTACTGCCAACGAACGCTTTAACCTAGAAGAACGAAATTTGGCGAGCCAAGTGGGATTGGTGTACTGATCATTACCTGAAAGTTTCATCAAGATTGGGTGAAAAATTGTGTGCTGAGATTTCAGGCAACTCGTAGTTTTTTGGAAGCTTGGCAGGCCCTTTCCATGAAAGTGATTCTCGCCAGTCTCTGCTTAGGGCTACATCAACAGCAAAGAAACCATAGAGATAGAACTTGAAACTGCTTTATTGTGTCATGTTTCAAAGAGCTAGCACAAACCGTGTTTGATTTAGAGTTCCAAATACATGTATCCCTATAGGAGAAAACAGAGTGAAACCTCAAAATGAAACCGGTTACTGCCAACGAACGATTTAACCTAGAAGAACAAAATTTGGCGAGACAAGTGGGATTGGTGTCCTGATCATTACCTGAAAGTTTCATCAAGATTGGGTGAAAAAGTGTGTGCTGTAATTTCAGGCAACTCGTAGTTTTTTGGAAGCTTAGCAGGCCCTTTCCATGAAAGTGATTCTCGCCAGTCTCTGCTTAGGGCTACATCAACAGCAAACAAACCATAGAGATAGAACTTGAAACTGATTTTTTGTGTCAAGTTTCAAAGAGCTAGCACAAACCGTGTTTGATTTAGAGTTCCAAATACATGTATCCCTATAGGAGAAAACAGAGTGAAACCTCAAAATGAAACCGGTTACTGCCAACGAACGGTTCAACCTAGAAGAACGAAATTTGGCGAGCCAAGTGAGATTGGTGTACTGATCATTACCTGAAAGTTTCATCAAGATTGGGTGAAAAAGTGTGTGCTGAGATTTCAGGCAACTCGTAGTTTTTTGGAAGCTTGGCAGGCCCTTTCCATGAAAGTGATTCTCGCCAGTGTCTGCATAGGGCTACATCAACAGCAAACAAACCATAGAGATAGAACTTGAAACTTCTTTATTGTGTCAAGTTTCAAAGAGTTAGCACAAACCGTGTTTGATTTAGAGTTCCAAATACATGTATCCCTATAGGAGAAAACAGAGTGAAACCTCAAAATGAAACCGGTTACTGCCAACGAACGGTTTAACCTAGAGGAACGAAATTTGGCGAGCCAAGTGAGATTGGTGTACTGATCATTACCTGAAAGTTTCATCAAGATTGGGTGAAAAAGTGTGTGCTGAGATTTCAGGCAACTCGTAGTTTTTTGGAAGCTTGGCAGGCCCTTTCCATGAAAGTGATTCTCGCCAGTGTCTGCTTAGGGCTACATCAACAGCAAACAAACCATAGAGATAGAACTTGAAACTTCTTTATTGTGTCAAGTTTCAAAGAGCTAGCACAAACCGTGTTTGATTTAGAGTTCCAAATACATGTATCCCTATAGGAGAAAACAGAGTGAAACCTCAAAATGAAACCGGTTACTGCCAACGAACGGTTTAACCTAGAAGAACGAAATTTGGCAAGCCAAGTGGGATTGGTGTACTGATCATTAACTGAAAGTTTCATCAAGATTGGGTGAAAAAGTGTGTGCTGAGATTTCAGGCAACTCGTAGTTTTTTGGAAGCTTGGCAGGCCCTTTCCATGAAAGTGATACTCGCCAGTCTCTGCTTAGGGCTACATCAACAGCAAACAAACCATAGAGATAGAACTTGAAACTGCTTTATTGTGTCAAGTTTCAAAGAGCTAGCACAAACCGTGTTTGATTTAGAGTTCCAAATACATGTATCCCTATTGGAGAAAACAGAGTGAAACCTCAAAATGAAACCGGTTACTGCCAACGAACGGTTCAACCTAGAACGAAATTTGGCGAGCCAAGTGGGATTGGTGTACTGATCATTAACTGAAAGTTTCATCAAGATTGGGTGAAAAAGTGTTTGTTGATATTTCAGGCAACTCGTAGTTTTTTGGAAGCTTGGCAGGCCCTTTCCATGAAAGTGATTCTCGCCAGTCTCTGCTTAGGGCTACATCAACAGCAAACAAACCATAGAGATAGAACTTGAAACTGCTTTATTGTGTCAAGTTTCAAAGAGCTATCACAAACCGTGTTTGATTTAGAGTTCCAAATACATGTATCCCTATAGGAGAAAACAGAGTGAAACCTCAAAATGAAACCGGTTACTGCCAACGAACGGTTTAACCTAGAAGAACGAAATTTGGCGAGCCAAGTGGGATTGGTGTACTGATCATTACCTGAAAGTTTCATCAAGATTGAGTGAAAAAGTGTGTGCTGAGATTTCAGGCAACTCGTAGTTTTTTGGAAGCTTGGCAGGCCCTTTCCATGAAAGTGATTCTCGCCAGTGTCTGCTTAGGGCTACATCAACAGCAAACAAACCATAGAGATAGAACTTGAAACTTCTTTATTGTGTCAAGTTTCAAAGAGCTAGCACAAACCGTGTTTGATTTAGAGTTCCAAATACATGTATCCCTATAGGAGAAAACAGAGTGAAACCTCAAAATGAAACCGGTTACTGCCAACGAACGGTTTAACCTAGAAGAACGAAATTTGGCAAGCCAAGTGGGATTGGTGTACTGATCATTAACTGAAAGTTTCATCAAGATTGGGTGAAAAAGTGTGTGCTGAGATTTCAGGCAACTCGTAGTTTTTTGGAAGGTTGGCAGGCCCTTTCCATGAAAGTGATTCTCGCCAGTCTCTGCTTAGGGCTACATCAACAGCAAACAAACCATAGAGATAGAACTTGAAACTGCTTTATTGTGTCAAGTTTCAAAGAGCTAGCACAAACCGTGTTTGATTTAGAGTTCCAAATACATGTATCCCTATAGGAGAAAACAGAGTGAAACCTCAAAATGAAACCGGTTACTGCCAACAAACGGTTTAACCTAGAAGAACGATATTTGGCGAGCCAAGCGGGATTGGTGTACTGATCATTACCTGAAAGTTTCATCAAGATTGGGTGAAAAAGTGTGTGCTGAGATTTCAGGCAACTCGAAGTTTTTTGGAAGCTTGGCAGGCCCTTTCCATGAAAGTGATTCTCGCCAGTCTCTGCTTAGGGCTACATCAACAGCAAACAAACCATAGAGATAGAAATTGAAACTGCTTTATTGTGTCAAGTTTCAAAGAGCTAGCACAAACCCTGTTTGATTTAGACTTCCAAATACATGTATCCCTATAGGAGAAAACAGAGTGAAACCTCAAAATGAAACCGGTTACTGCCAACGAATGGTTTAACCTAGAAGAAGGAAATTTGGCCAGCCAAGTGGGATTGATGTACTGATGATTACCTGAAAGTTTCATCAAGATTGGGTGAAAAAGTGTGTGCTGAGATTTCAGGCAACTCGTAGTTTTTTGGATGCTTGGCAGGCCCTTTCCATGAAAGTGATTCTCGCCACTCTCTGCTTAGGGCTACATCAACAGCAAACAAACCATAGAGATAGAACTTGAAACTGCTTTATTGTGTCAAGTTTCAAAGAGCTAGCACAAACCGTGTTTGATTTAGAGTTCCAAATACATGTATCCCTGTAGGAGAAAACAGAGTGAAACCTCAAAATGAAACCGGTTACTGCCAACGAACGGTTTAACCTAGAAGAACGAAATTTGGCGAGCCAAGTGGGATTGGTGTACTGATCATTACCTGAAAGTTTCATCAAGATTGGGTGAAAAAGTGTTTGCTGAGATTTCAGGCAACTCGTAGTTTTTTGGAAGCTTGGCAGGCCCTTTCCATGAAAGTGATTCTCGCCAGTATCTGCTTAGGGGTACATCAACAGCAAACAAACCATAGAGATAGAACTTGAAACTGCTTTATTGTGTCAAGTTTCAAAGAGCTAGCACAAACCGTGTTTGATTTAGAGTTCCAAATACATGTATCCCTATAGGAGAAAACAGAGTGAAACCTCAAAATGAAACCGGTTACTGCCAACGAACGGTTTAACCTAGAAGAACGAAATTTGGCAAGCCAAGTGGGATTGTTGTACTGATCATTAACTGAAAGTTTCATCAAGATTGGGTGAAAAAGTGTTTGCTGAGATTTCAGGCAACTCGTAGTTTTTTGGATGCTTGGCAGGCCCTTTCCATGAAAGTGATTCTCGCCAGTCTCTGCTTAGGGCTACATCAACAGCAAACAAACCATAGAGATAGAACTTGAAACTGCTTTATTGTGTCAAGTTTCAAAGAGCTAGCACAAACCGTGTTTGATTTAGAGTTCCAAATACATGTATCCCTATAGGAGAAAACAGAGTGAAACCTCAAAATGAAACCGGTTACTGCCAACAAACGGTTTAACCTAGAAGAACGATATTTGGCGAGCCAAGTGGGATTGGTGTACTGATCATTACCTGAAAGTTTCATCAAGATTGGGTGAAAAAGTGTGTGCTGAGATTTCAAGCAACTCGTAGTTTTTTGGAGGCTTGGCAGGCCCTTTCCATGAAAGTGATTCTTGCCAGTCTCTGCTTAGGGCTACATCAACAGCAAACAAACCATAGAGATAGAACTTGAAACTGCTTTATTGTGTCAAGTTTCAAAGAGCTAGCACAAACCGTGTTTGATTTAGAGTTCCAAATACATGTATCCCTATAGGAGAAAACAGAGTGAAACCTCAAAATGAAACCAGTTGCTGCCAACGAACGGTTTAACCTAGAAGAACGAAATTTGGTGAGCCAAGTGGGATTCGTGTACTGATCATTAACTGAAAGTTTCATCAAGATTTTGTGAAAAAGTGTTTGCTGAGATTTCAGGCAACTCGTAGTTTTTTGGAAGCTTGGCAGGCCCTTTCCATGAAAGTGATTCTCGCCAGTGTCTGCTTAGGGCTACATCAACAGCAAACAAACCATAGAGATAGAACTTGAAACTGCTTTATTGTGTCAAGTTTCAAAGAGCTAGCACAAACCGTGTTTGATTTAGAGTTCCAAATACATGTATCCCTATAGGAGAAAACAGAGTGAAACCTCAAAATGAAACCGGTTACTGCCATCGAACGGTTTAACCTAGAAGAACGAAATTTGGTGAGCCAAGTGGGATTCGTGTACTGATCATTACCTGAAAGTTTCATCAAGATTGGGTGAAAAAGTGTTTGCTGAGATTTCAGGCAACTCGTAGTTTTTTGGAAGCTTGGCAGGCCCTTTCCATGAAAGTGATTCTCGCCAGTGTCTGCTTAGGGCTACATCAACAGCAAACAAACCATAGAGATAGAACTTGAAACTGCTTTATTGTGTCAAGTTTCAAAGAGCTAGCACAAACCGTGTTTGATTTAGAGTTCCAAATACATGTATCCCTATAGGAGAAAACAGAGTGAAACCTCAAAATGAAACCAGTTGCTGCCAACGAACGGTTTAACCTAGAAGAACGAAATTTGGCGAGCCAAGTGGGATTGGTGTACTGATCATTACCTGAAAGTTTCATCAAGATTGGGTGAAAAAGTGTGTGCTGAGATTTCAGGCAACTCGTAGTTTTTTGGAAGCTTGGCAGGCCCTTTCCATGAAAGTGATTCTCGCCAGTGTCTGCTTAGGGCTACATCAACAGCAAACAAACCATAGAGATAGAACTTAAAACTTCTTTATTGTGTCAAGTTTTAAAGAGCTAGCACAAACCGTGTTTGATTTAGAGTTCCAAATACATGTATCCCTATAGGAGAAAACAGAGTGAAACCTCAAAATGAAACCGGTTACTGCCAACGAACGGTTTAACCTAGAAGAACGAAATTTGTCGAGCCAAGTGGGATTGGTGTACTGATCATTACCTGAACGTTTCATCAAGATTCGGTGAAAAAGTGTTTGCTGAGATTTCAGGCAACTCGTATTTTTTTTTAAGCTTGGCAGGCCCTTTCCATGAAAGTGATTCTCGCCAGTCTCTGCTTAGGGCTACAACAACAGCAAACAAACCATAGAGATAGAACTTGAAACTGCTTTATTCTGTCAAGTTTCAAAGAGCTAGCACAAACCTTGTTTGATTTAGAGTCCCAAATACATGTATCCCTATTGGAGAAAACAGAGTGAAACCTCAAAATGAAACCGGTTACTGCCAACGAACGGTTTAACCTAGAAGAACGAAACTTGGCGAGCCAAGTGGGATTGGTGTACTGATCATTACCTGAAAGTTTCATCAAGATTGGGTGAAAAAGTGTGTGCTGAGATTTCAGGCAACTCGTAGTTTTTTGGAAGCTTGGCAGGCCCTTTCCATGAAACTGATTCTCGCCAGTCTCTGCTTAGGGCTACATCAACAGCAAACAAACCATAGAGATAGAACTTGAAACTGCTTTATTCTGTCAAGCTTCAAAGAGCTAGCACAAACCGTGTTTGATTTAGAGTTCCAAATACATGTATCCCTATAGGAGAAAACAGAGTGAAACCTCAAAATGAAACCGGTTACTGCCAACGAACGGTTTAACCTAGAAGAACGAAATTTGGCGAGCCAAGTGGGATTGGTGTACTGATCATTACCTGAAAGTTTCATCAAGATTGGGTGAAAAAGTGTTTGCTGAGATTTCAGGCAACTCGTAGTTTTTTGGAAGCTTGGCAGGCCCTTTCCATGAAAGTGATTCTCGCCAGTCTCTTCTTAGGGCTACATCAACAGCAAACAAACCATAGAGATAGAACTTGAACCTGCTTTATTCTGTCAAGTTTCAAAAATCGAGCACAAACCGTGTTCGATTTAGACTTCCAAATACATGTATCCCTATAGGAGAAAACAGAATGAAACCTCAAAATGAAACCGGTTACTGCCAACGAACGGTTTAAGCTTGAAGAACGAAATTTGGTGAGCCAAGTGGGATTCGTGTACTGATCATTACCTGAAAGTTTCATCAAGATTGGGTGAAAAAGTGTTTGCTGAGATTTCAGGCAACTCGTAGTTTTTTGGAAGCTTGGCAGGCCCATTCCATGAATGTGATTCTCGCCAGTCTCTGCTTAGGGCTATATCAACAGCAAACAAACCATAGAGATAGAACTTGAAACTGCTTTATTGTGTCAAGTTTCAAAGAGCTAGCACAAACCGGGTTTGATTTAGAGTTCCAAATACATGTATCCCTATAGGAGAAAACAGAGTGAAACCTCAAAATGAAACCGGTTACTGCCAACGAACGGTTTAACCTAGAAGAACGAAATTTGGCGAGCCAAGTGGGATTGCTGTACTGATCATTACCTGAAAGTTTCATCAAGATTGGGTTGAAAAAGTGTTTGCTGAGATTTCAGGCAACTCGTAGTTTTTTGGAAGCTTGGCAGGCCCTTTCCATGAAAGTGATTCTCGCCAGTCTCTGCTTAGGGCTACATCAACAGCAAACAAACCATAGAGATAGAACTTGAAACTGCTTTATTCTGTCAAGTTTCAAAGAGCTAGCACAAACCGTGTTTGATTTAGAGTTCCAAATACATGTATCCCTATAGGAGAAAACAGAGTGAAACCTCAAAATGAAACCGGTTACTGCCAACGAACGGTTTAACCTAGAAGAACGAAATTTGGCAAGTCAAGTGGGATTGGTGTACTGATCATTAACTGAAAGTTTCATCAAGATTGGGTGAAAAAGTGTTTGCTGAGATTTCAGGCAACTCGTAGTTTTTTGGATGCTTGGCAGGCCCTTTCCATGAAAGTGATTCTCGCCAGTCTCTGCTTAGGGCTACATCAACAGCAAACAAACCATAGAGATAGAACTTGAAACTGCTTTATTGTGTCAAGTTTCAAAGAGCTAGCACAAACCGTGTTTGATTTAGAGTTCCAAATACATGTATCCCTATAGGAGAAAACAGAGTGAAACCTCAAAATGAAACCGGTTACTGCCAACAAACGGTTTAACCTAGAAGAACGATATTTGGCGAGCCAAGTGGGATTGGTTTACTGATCATTACCTGAAAGTTTCATCAAGATTGGGTGAAAAAGTGTGTGCTGAGATTTCAGGCAACTCGTAGTTTTTTGGAAGCTTGGCAGGCCCTTTCCATGAAAGTGATTCTCGCCAGTCTCTGCTTAGGGCTACATCAACAGCAAACAAACCATAGAGATAGAACTTGAAACTGCTTTATTGTGTCAAGTTTCATAGAGCTAGCACAAACCGTGTTTGATTTAGAGTTCCAAATACATGTATCCCTATAGGAGAAAACAGAGTGAAACCTCAAAATGAAACCAGTTGCTGCCAACGAACGGTTTAACCTAGAAAACGAAATTTGTCGAGCCAAGTGGGATTGGTGTACTGATCATTACCTGAAAGTTTCATCAAGATTGGGTGAAAAAGTGTGTGCTGAGATTTCAGGCAACTCGTAGTTTTTTGGAAGCTTGGCAGGCCCTTTCAATGAAAGTGATTCTCGCCAGTCTCTGCTTAGGGCTACATCAACAGCAAACAAACCATAGAGATAGAACTTGAAAATGCTTTATTCTGTCAAGTTTCAAAGAGCTAGCACAAACCGTGTTTGATTTAGAGTTCCAAATACATGTATCCCTATAGGAGAAAACAGAGTGAAACCTCAAAATGAAACCGGTTACTGCCAACGAACGGTTTAACCTAGAAGAACGAAATTTGGCGAGCCAAGTGGGATTGGTGTACTGATCATTACCTGAAAGTTTCATCAAGATTGGGTGAAAAAGTGTTTGCTGAGATTTCAGGCAACTCGTAGTTTTTTGGAAGCTTGGCAGGCCCTTTCCATGAAAGTGATTCTCGCCAGTCTCTTCTTAGGGCTACATCAACAGCAAACAAACCATAGAGATAGAACTTGAACCTGCTTTATTCTGTCAAGTTTCAAAAATCGAGCACAAACCGTGTTCGATTTAGACTTCCAAATACATGTATCCCTATAGGAGAAAACAGAGTGAAACCTCAAAATGAAACCGGTTACTGCCAACGAACGGTTTAAGCTAGAAGAACGAAATTTGGTGAGCCAAGTGGGATTCGTGTACTGATCATTACCTGAAAGTTTCATCAAGATTGGGTGAAAAAGTGTTTGCTGAGATTTCAGGCAACTCGTAGTTTTTTGGAAGCTTGGCAGGCCCTTTCCATGAAAGTGATTCTCGCCAGTCTCTGCTTAGGGCTACATCAACAGCAAAGAAACCATAGAGATAGAACTTGAAACTGCTTTATTGTGTCAAGTTTCAAAGAGC
>NW_027523688.1:0-42822 GCF_052094955.1 Ictidomys tridecemlineatus | reverse complement strand
GTGGTTTTGGTGTACGGATCATTACCTGAAAGAATCATCAAGATTGGGTGAAAAAATGTTTGCTGAGATTTCAGGAAACTCGTAGGTTTTTGGAAGCTTGGCAACCCCTTTCCATGAAAGTGATTTTCGGCAGTCTCTGCTTAGGGCTACATCAACAGCAAAAAAACCATAGAGATAGAACTTCAAACTGCTTTGTTGTGTCAAGTCTCAAAGAGCTAGCACAAACCGTGTTTGATTTAGAGTTCCAAATACATGTATCCCTATAAGAGAAAACACAGTGAAACCTAAAAATGAAAACGGTTACTGCAAACGAACGGTTTAACGTAGAAGAACGAAATTTGGTGAGCCAAGTGGTTTTGGTGTACTGATCATTACCTGAAAGAATCATCAAGATTGGGTGAAAAAATGTTTGCTGAGATTTCAGGCAACTCGTAGTTTTTTGGAAGCTTGGCAACCCCTTTCCATGAAAGTGATTTTCGCCAGTCTCTGCTTAGGGCTACATCAACAGCAAACAAACCATAGAGATAGAACTTGAAACTGCTTTATTGTGTCAAGTTTCAAAGAGCTAGCCCAAACCGTATTTCATTTAGAGTTCCAAATACATGTATCCCTATAGAGGAAAACAGAGTGAAACCTAAAAATGAAAATGGTTACTGCTAACGAACGGTTTAACCTAGAAGAACGAAATTTGGTGAGCCAAGTGGTTTGGGTGTACTGATCATTACCTGAAAAAATTATCAAGATTGGGTGAAAGAATGTTTGCTGAGATTTCAGGCAACTCGTAGTTTTTGGAAGCTTGGCAACCCCTTTTCATGAAAGTGGTTTTCGCCAGTCTCTGTTTAGGGCTACATCAACAGCAAACAAACCATAGAGATAGAACGGAAAACTGCTTTATTGTGTCAAGTTCAAAGAGCTAGAACATACTGTGTTTGATTTAGAGTTCCAAATACATGTATCCCTATAGGAGAAAACAGAGTGAAACCTAAAAATGAAAACGGTTTTTGCAAACGAATGGTTTAAACTAGAAGAATGAAATTCGGTGAGCCAAGTGGTTTTGGTGTACTGATCATTACCTGAAAGAATCATCAAGGATTGGGTGAAAGAATGTTTGCTGAGATTTCAGGCAACTCGTAGTTTTTTGGAAGCTTGGCAACCCCTTTCCATGAAAGTGATTTTCGCCAGTCTCTGCTTAGGGCTACATCAACAGCAAACAAACCGTTGAGATAGAACTTCAAACTGCTTTATTGTGTCAAGTTTCAAAGAGCTAGCACAAACCGTGTTTGATTTAGAGTTCCAAATACATGTATCCCTATAGGAGAAAACAGAGTGAAACCTAAAAATGAAAACGGTTCATGGAAATGAATGGTTTAACCTAGAAGAACGAAATTCGGTGAGCCAAGTGGTTTTGGTGTACTGATCATTACCTGAAAAAATCATCAAGATTGGGTGAAAAAATGTTTGCTGAGATTTCAGGCAACTCGTAGTTTTCTGGAAGCTTGGCAACCCCTTTCCATGGAAGTGATTTTCGCCAGTCTCTGCTTAGGGCTACATCAACAGCAAACAAACCATTGAGATACAACTTCAAACTGCTTTGTTGTGTCAAGTTTCAAAGAGCTAGCACAAACGGTGTTTGATTTAGAGTTCCAAATACATGTATCCCTATAGGACAAAAAAGAGTGAAAACTAAAAATGAAAACGGGTACTGCAAACGAACGGTTTAACCTAGAAAGACAAAATTTGGTGAGTCAAGTGGTTTCGTGTACTGATCATTACCTGAAAGAATCATCAAGATTGGGTGAAAAAATGTTTGCTGAGATTTCAGGCAACTCGTAGTTTTTTGGAAGCTTGGCAACCCCTTTCCATGAAAGTGATTTTCGCCAGTCTCTGCTTAGGGCTACATCAACAGCATACAAACCATAGAGATACAACTTGAAACTGCTTTTTTGTGTCAAGTTTCAAAGAGCTAGCTCAAACCGTGTTTGATTTAGAGTTCCAAATACATGTATCCCTATAGGAGAAAACAGAGTGAAACCAAAAGATGAAAATGGTTACTGCAAACGAACGGTTTAACCTAGAAGAACGAAATTTGGTGAGCGAAGTGGTTTTGGTGTACTGATCATTACCTGAAAGAATCATCAAGATTGGGAGAAAGAATGTTTGCTGAGATTTCAGACAACTCGTAGTTTTTTTGAATCTTGGCAACCCCTTTCCAATAAAGTGATTTTCGCCAGTCTCTGCTTAGGGCTACATCAACAGCAAACAAACCGTTGAGATAGAACTTGAAACTGTTTTATTGTGTCAAGTTTCAAAGAGCTAGCACAAACCGTGTTTGATTTAGAGTTCCAAATACATGTATCCCTATAGGAGAAAACATAGTGAAACCTAAAAATGAAAACGGTTCATGGAAATGAACGGTTTAACCTAGAAGAACGAAATTTGGTGAGCCAAGTGGTTTTGGTGTACTTATCATTACCTGAAAGAATCATGTAGATTGGAACAAAAAATGTTTGCTGGGATTTCAGGGAACTCGTAGTTTTTTGGAAGATTGGCAACCACTTTCCATTAAAGTGATTTTCGCCAGTCTCTGCTTAGGGCTACATCAACAGCAAAAAACCATAAAGATAGAACTTGAAACTGCTTTATTGTGTCAAGTTTCATAGAGCTAGCACAAACCGTTTTTGATTTAGAGTTCCAAATACATGTATCCCTATAGGAGAAAACAGAGTGAAACCTAAAAATGAAAACGGTTACTGCAAACGAACGGTTTAACCTAGAGGAACGAAATTTGGTGAGCCAAGTGGTTTTGGTGTACTTATCATTACCTGAAAGAATCATGGAGATTGGGACAAAAAATGTTTGCTGGGATTTCAGGCAACTCGTAGTTTTTTGGAAGCTTGGCAACCCCTTTCCATATAAGTGATTTTCGCCAGTCCCTGCTTACGACTACATCAACAGCAAACAAACCATAGAGATAGAACTTGAAACTGCTTTATTGTGTCAAGTTTCAAAGAGCTAGCACAAACCGTGTTTGATTTAGAGTTCCAAATACATGTACCCCTATAGGAGAAAACAGAGTGAAACCTAAAAATAAAAACGGTTACTGCAAACGAACGGTTTAACCTAGAAGAACGAAAGTTGGTGAGCCAAGTGGTTTTTGGTTACTAATCATTACCTGAAAGAATCATCAAGATTGGGTGAAAGAATGTTTGCTGAGATTTCAGGCAACTCGTAGTTTTTTGGAAGCTTGGCAACCACTTTCCATGAAAGTGAAATTCACCAGTCTCTGCTTAACGCTACATCAACAGCAAACAAACCATAGAGATAGAACTTGAAACTGCTTTATTGTGTCAAGTTTCAAAGATCTAGCACAAACCGTGTTTGATTTAGAGTTCCAAATACATGTATCCCTATAGGAGAAAACAGAGTGAAACCTAAAAATGAAAACGGTTACTGCAAACGAACGGTTTAACCTAGAAGAACGAAACTTGGTGAGCCAAGTGGTTTTGGTGTACTGATCATTACCTGAAAGAATAATCTAGATTGGGTGAAAAAATGTTTGCTGGGATTTCAGGCAACTCGAAGTTTTTTGGAAGCTTGGCAACACCTTTCCATGTAAGTGATTTATGCCAGTCCCTGGTTACGACTACATCAACAGCAAACAAAACATAGAGATAGAACTTGAAACTGCTTTATTGTGTCAAGTTTCAAAGAGCTAGCACAAAACGTGTTTCATTTAGAGTTCCAAATACATGTATACCTATAAAAGAAAACAGAGTGAAACCTAAAAATGAAAACGGTTACTGCAAACGAACAGTTTAACCTAGAAGAACGAAATTTGGTGAGCCAAGGGGTTTTGGTGTACTGATCATTACCTGAAAGAATCATCAAGATTGGGTGAATAAATGTTTGCTGAGATTTCAGGCAACTCGTAGTTTTTTGGAAGCTTGGCAACCCCTTTCCATGAAAGTGATTTTCGCCAGTCTCTGCTTAGGGCTACATCAACAGCAAACAAACCATAGAGAGAGAACTTTAAACTGCTTTATTGTGTCAAGTTTCAAAGAGCTAGCACAAACCGTGTTTCATTTAGAGTTCCAAATACATGTATCCCTATAGGAGAAAACAGAGTAAAACCTAAAAATGAAAACGGTTACTGCTAACGAACGGTTTAAACTAAGAACGAAATTTGTTGACCCAAGTGGTTTCGGTGTACTGATCATTACATGAAAGAATCATCTAGATTGGGTGAAAAAATGTTTGCTGGGATTTCAGGCAACTCGTAGTTTTTTTGAAGCTTGGCAACCCCTTTCCATGAAAGAGATTTTCGCCATCCTCTGGCTTAGGGCGAAATGAACAGCAAACAAACCATAGACATAGAACTTGAAACTGCTTTATTGTGTCAAGTTTCAAAGAGCTAGCACAAACCGTGTTTGATTTAGAGTTCAAAATACATGTATCCCTATAGGAGAAAACAGTGAAACCTAAAAATGAAAACGGTTACTGCAAACGAATGGTTTAACCTAGAAGAACGAAATTCGGTGAACCAAGTGGTTTTGGTGTACTGATCATTACCTGAAAGAATCACCAAGATTGGGTGAAAGAATGTTTGCTGAGATTTCAGGCAACTCGTAGTTTTTTGGAAGCTTGGCAAACCCTTTCCATGAAAGTGATTTTCGCCAGTCTCTGCTTAGGGCTACATCAACAGCAAACAAACCATAGAGATAGAACTTCAAACTGCTTTATTGTGTCAAGTTTCAAAGAGCTAGCACAAACCGTGTTTGATTTAGAGTTCCAAATACATGTATCCCTATAGGAGAAAACAGAGTGAAACCTAAAAATGAAAACGGTTACTGCAAACGAACGGTTTAACCTAGAAGAACGAAATTTGTTGACCCAAGTGGTTTCGGTGTACTGATCATTACATGAAAGAATCATCTAGATTGGGTGAAAAAAATGTTTGCTGGGATTTCAGGCAACTCGTAGTTTTTTTGAAGCTTGGCAACCCCTTTCCATGAAAGAGATTTTCGCCATCCTCTGCTTAGGGCGAAATGAACAGCAAACAAACCATAGACATAGAACTTGAAACTGCTTTATTGTGTCAAGTTTCAAAGAGCTAGCACAAACCGTGTTTGATTTAGAGTTCCAAATACATGTATCCCTATAGGAGAAAACAGAGTGAAACCTAAAAATGAAACGGTTACTGCAAACGAATGGTTTAACCTAGAAGAACGAAATTCGGTGAACCAAGTGGTTTTGGTGTACTGATCATTACCTGAAAGAATCACCAAGATTGGGTGAAAGAATGTTTGCTGAGATTTCAGGCAACTCGTAGTTTTTTGGAAGCTTGGCAAACCCTTTCCATGAAAGTGATTTTCGCCAGTCTCTGCTTAGGGCTACATCAACAGCAAACAAACCATAGAGATAGAACTTCAAACTGCTTTATTGTGTCAAGTTTCAAAGAGCTAGCACAAACCGTGTTTTATTTAGAGTTCCAAATACATGTATCCCTATAGGAGAAAACAGAGTGAAACCTAAAAATGAAAACGGTTCATGGAAATGATCGGTTTAACCTAGAAGAACGAAATTCGGTGAGCCAAGTGGTTTTGGTGTACTGATCATTACCTGAAAGAATCATCAAGATTGGGTGAAAAAATGTTTGCTGAGATTTCAGGCAACTCGTAGTTTTTTTGGAATCTTGGCAACCCCTTCAATGAAAGTGATTTTCGCCAGTCTCTGCTTAGGGCTACATCAACAGCAAACAAACCATAGAGATAGAACTTGAAACTGCTTTATTGTGTCAAGTTTCAAAGAGATAGCAGAAACCCTGTTTGATTTAGAGTTCCAAATACAGGTATCCTTATAGGAGAAAACAGAGTGAAACCTAAAAATGAAAACGGTTACTGCAAACGAACGGTTTAACCTAGAAGAACGAAATTTGGTGAGCCAAGTGGTTTTGGTGTACTAATCATTACCTGAAAGATTCATCAAGATTGGGTGAAAAAAATGTTTGCTGAGATTTCAGAAAACTCACAGTTTTTTGGAAGCTTGGCAACACCTTTCCATGAAAGACATTTTCGCCAGTCTGTGCTTAGGGGTACTTCAACAGCAAACAAACCATAGAGATAGAACTTGAAACTGCTTTATTGTGTCAAGTTTCAAAGAGCTAGCCCAAACCGTATTTCATTTAGAGTTCCAAATACATGTATCCCTATAGGAGAAAACAGAGTGAAACCTAAAAATGAAAACGGTTCCTGCAAATGAACGATTTAACCTAGAAGAAAAAAAATTCGGTGAGCCAAGTGGTTTTGGTGTACTGATCATTACCTGAAAGAATCATGAAGATTGGGTGAAAAAATGTTTGCTGAGATTTCAGGCAACTCGTAGTTTTTTGGAAGCTTGGAAACCTTTTTAAATGAAAGTGATTTTTGCAAGTCTCTATTTATGGCTACAATGAACAGCAAACAAAGCATAGAGATATAACTTGAAACTCTTTATTGTGTCAAGTTTCAAAGAGATAGCACAAACCGTGTTTGATTTAGAGTTCCAAATACATGTATCCCTATAGAAGAAAACAGTGAAACCTAAAAATGAAAACGGTTACTGCAAACGAACGGTTTAACCTAGAAGAATGAAATTTGGTGAGCCAAGTGGTTTTGGTGTACTGATCATTACCTGAAAGAATCATCAAGATTGGGTAAAAGAATGTTTGCTGAGATTTCAGGCAACTCGTAGTTTTTTGGAAGCTTGGCAACCCCTTTCCATGAAAGTGATTTTCGCCAGTCTATGTTTAGGGCTACATCAACAGCAAACAAACCATAGAGATAGAACTTTAAACTGGTTACTTGTGTCAAGTTTCAAAGAGCTAGCACAAACCGTGTTTGATTTAGAGTTCCAAATACATGTATCCCTATTGAAGAAAACAGAGTGAAACCTAAAAATGAAAACGGTTCCTGCAAACGAACGGTTTAAACTAGCAGAATGAAATTTGGTCAGCCAAGTGGTTTTGGTGTACTGATCATTACCTGAAAGAATCATCAAGATTGGGTGAAAAAGTGTTTGCTGAGATTTCAGGCAACTCGTAGTTTTTTGGAAGCTTGGCAACCCCTTTCCATGAAAGTGATTTTCGCCAGTCTCTGCTTAGGGATACATCAACAGCAAACAAACCATAGAGATAGAACTTGAAACTGCTTTATTGTGTCAAGTTTCAAAGAGCTAGCCCAAACCGTATTTCATTTAGAGTTCCAAATACATGTATCCCTATAGAGGAAAACAGAGTGAAACCTAAAAATGAAAATTGTTACTGCTAATGAACGGTTTAACCTAGAAGAACGAAATTTGGTGAGCCAAGTGGTTTGGGTGTACTGATCATTACCTGAAAAAATTATCAAGATTGGGTGAAAGAATGTTTGCTGAGATTCCAGGCAACTCGTAGTTTTTTGGAAGCTTGGCAACCCCTTTTCATGAAAGTGGTTTTCGCCAGTCTCTGTTTAGGGCTACATCAACAGCAAACAAACCATAGAGATAGAACGGAAAACTGCTTTATTGTGTCAAGTTCAAAGAGCTAGAACATACTGTGTTTGATTTAGAGTTCCAAATACATGTATCCCTATAGGAGAAAACAGAGTGAAACCTAAAAATGAAAACGGTTTTTGCAAACGAACGGTTTAACCTAGAAGAACAAAATTCGGTGAGCCAAGTGGTTTTGGTGTACTGATCATTACCTGAAAGAATCATCAAGATTGGGTGAAAGAATGTTTGCTGAGATTTCAGGCAACTCGTAGTTTTTTGGAAGCTTGGCAACCCCTTTCCATTAAAGTGATTTCGCCAGTATCTGCTTAGGGCTACATCAACAGCAAACAAACCGTTGAGATAGAACTTCAAACTGCTTTATTGTGTCAAGTTTCAAAGAGCTAGCACAAACCGTGTTTGATTTAGAGTTCCAAATACATGTATCCCTATAGGAGAAAACAGAGTGAAACCTAAAAATGAAAACGGTTCATGGAAATGAATGGTTTAACCTAGAAGAACGAAATTCGGTGAGCCAAGTGGTTTTGGTGTACTGATCATTACCTGAAAGAATCATCAAGATTGGGTGAAAAAATGTTTGCTGAGATTTCAGGCAACTCGTAGTTTTTTGGAAGCTTGGCAACCCCTTTCCATGTAAGTGATTTTCGCCAGTCTCTGCTTAGGGCTACATCAACAGCAAACAAACCATTGAGATAGAACTTCAAACTGCTTTGTTGTGTCAAGTTTCAAAGAACTAGCACAAACCGTGTTTGATTTAGAGTTCCAAATACATGTATCCCTATAGGAGAAAAAAGAGTGAAAACTAAAAATGAAAACGGGTACTGCAAACGAACGGTTTAACCTAGAAAGACGAAATTTGGTGAGTCAAGTGGTTTTGGTGTACTGATCATTACCTGAAAGAATCATCAAGATTGGGTGAAAAAATGTTTGCTGAGATTTCAGGAAACTCGTAGTTTTTTGGAAGCTTGGCAACCCCTTTCCATGAAAGTGATTTTCGCCAGTCTCTGCTTAGGGCTACATCAACAGCATACAAACCATAGAGATACAACTTGAAACTGCTTTATTGTGTCAAGTTTCAAAGAGCTAGCACAAACCGTGTTTGATTTAGAGTTCCAAATACATGTATCCCTATAGGAGAAAACAGAGTGAAACCAAAAGATGAAAATGGTTACTGCAAACGAACGGTTTAACCTAGAAGAACGAAATTTGGTGAGCGAAGTATTTTTGGTGTACTGATCATTACCTGAAAGAATCATCAAGACTGGGTGTAAAAATGTTTGCTGAGATTTCAGGAAACTCGTAGGTTTTTGGAAGCTTGGCAACCCCTTTCCATGAAAGTGATTTTCGGCAGTCTCTGCTTAGGGCTACATCAACAGCAAACAAACCGTAAAGATAGAACTTCAAACTGCTTTATTGTGTCAAGTTTCAAAGAGCTAGCACAAACCGTGTTTGATTTAGAGTTAAAAATACATGTATCCCTATAGGAGAAACAGAGTGAAAACTAAAAATGAACACGGTTACTGCAAACGAACGGTTCAACCTAGAAGAACAAAATTTGGTGAGCCAAGAGGTTTTGGTGTACTGATCATTACCTGAAAGAATTATCAAGATTGGGTGAAAGAATGTTTGCTGAGATTTCAGGCAACTCGTAGTTTTTTGGAAGCTTGGCAACCCCTTTTCATGAAAGTGGTTTTCGCCAGTCTCTGTTTAGGGCTACATCAACAGCAAACAAACCATAGAGATAGAACGCGAAACTGCTTTATTGTGTCAAGTTTCAAAGAGCTCGCACAAACTGTGTTTGATTTAGAGTTCCAAATACATGTATCCCTATAGGAGAAAACAGACTGAAACCTAAAAATGAAAACGGTTTTTGCAAACGAACGGTTTAACCTAGAAGAACGAAATTCGGTGAGCCAAGGGGTTTTGGTGTACTGATCACTACCTGAAAGAATCATCAAGATTGGGAGAAAGAATGTTTGCTGAGATTTCAGACAACTCGTAGTTTTTTGGAATCTTGGCAACCCCTTTCCATTAAAGTGATTTTCGCCAGTCTCTGCTTAGGGCTACATCAACAGCAAACAAACCGTTGAGATAGAACTTCAAACTGTTTTATTGTGTCAAGTTTCAAAGAGCTAGCACAAACCGTGTTTGATTTAGAGTTCCAAATACATGTATCCCTATAGGAGAAAACATAGTGAAACCTAAAATGAAAACGGTTCATGGAAATGAACGGTTTAACCTAGAAGAACGAAATTTGGTGAGCCAAGTGGTTTTGGTGTACTTATCATTACCTGAAAGAATCATGTAGATTGGGACAAAAAATGTTTGCTGGGATTTCAGAGATCTCGTACTTTTTTGGAAGATTGGCAACCACTTTCCATGAAAGTGATTTTCGCTAGTCTCTGCTTAGGGCTACATCAACAGCAAAAAACCATAAAGATAGAACTTGAAACTGCTTTATTGTGTCAAGTTTCATAGAGCTAGCACAAAGCGTATTTGATTTGGAGTTCCAAATACATGTATCCCTATAGGAGAAAACAGAGTGAAACCTAAAAATGAAAACGGTTACTGCAAACGAACGGTTTAACCTAGAAGAACGAAATTTGGTGAGCCAAGTGGTTTTGGTGTACTTATCATTACCTGAAAGAATCATGTAGATTGGGACAAAAAATGTTTGCTGGGATTTCAGGCAACTCGTAATTATTTGGAAGCTTGGCAACCCCTCTCCATGTAAGTGATTTTCGCCAGTCCCTGCTTACGACTACATCAACAGCAAACAAACCATAGAGATAGAACTTGAAACTGCTTTATTGTGTCAAGTTTCAAAGATCTAGCACAAACCGTGTTTGATTTAGAGTTCCAAATACATGTATCCCTATACGAGAAAACAGAGTGAAACCTAAAAATGAAAACGGTTACTGCAAACGAACGGTTTAAACTAGAAGAACGAAACTTGGTGAGCCAAGTGGTTTTGGTGTACTGATCATTACCTGAAAGAATCATCTAGATTGGGTGAAAAAATGTTTGCTGGGATTTCAGGCAACTCGAAGTTTTTTGGAAGCTTGGCAACACCTTTCCATGTAAGTGATTTATGCCAGTCCCTGGTTACGACTACATCAACAGCAAACAAAACATAGAGATAGAACTTGAAACTGCTTTATTGTGTCAAGTTTCAAAGAGCTAGCACAAAACGTGTTTCATTTAGAGTTCCAAATACATGTATACCTATAAAAGAAAACAGAGTGAAACCTAAAAATGAAAACGGTTACTGCAAACGAACAGTTTAACCTATAAGAACGAAATTTGGGGAGCCAAGGGGTTTTGGTGTACTGATCATTACCTAAAAGAATCATCAAGATTGGGTGAAAAAATGTTTGCTGAGATTTCAGGCAACTCGTAGTTTTTTGGAAGCTTGGCAACCCCTTTCCATGAAAGTGATTTTTGCCAGTCTCTGTTTAGGGCTACATCAACAGCAAACAAACCATAGAGATAGAACTTGAAACTGCTTTATTGTGTCAAGTTTCAAAGAGCTAGCACAAACCGTGTTTGATTTAGAGTTCCAAATACATGTATCCCTATAGGAGAAAACAGAGTGAAACTTAAAAATGAAAACGGTTCATGGAAATGAACGGTTTTAACCTAGAAGAACGAAATTCGGTGAGCCAAGTGGTTTTGGTGTACTGATCATTACCTGAAAGAATCATCAAGATAGGGTGAAAAAATGTTTGCTGAGATTTCAGGCAACTCGTAGTTTTTTGGAAGCTTGGCAACTTCTTTAAATGAAAGTGATTTTCGCCAGTCTCTGCTTAGGGCTATATCACCAGCAAACAAACCATAGAGATAGAACTTGAAACTGCTTTATTGTGTCAAGTTTCAAAGAGCTAGCACAAACCGTGTTTGATTTAGATTTCCAAATACATGTATCCCTATAGGAGAAAACAGAGTGAAACCTAAAAATGAAAACGGTTACTGCAAACGAACGGTTTCACCTAGAAGAACGAAATTTGGTGAGCGAAGTGGTTTTGGTGTACTGATCATTACCTGAATAAATCATTAAGATTGGGTGAAAGAATGTTTGCTGAGATTTCAGGAAACTCGTAGTTTTTTGGAAGCTTGGCAACCCCTTTCCATGAAAGTGATTTTCGCCAGTCTCTGCTTAGGGCTAAATCAACAGCAAACAAACCATAGAGATAGAACTTGAAACTGCTTTATTGTGTCAAGTTTCAAAGAGCTAGCCCAAACCGTACTTCATTTAGAGTTCCAAATACATGTATCCCTAAAGGAGAAAACAGAGTGAAACCTAAAAATGAAAACGGTTACTGCTATCGAAGGGTTTAACCTAGAAGAACGAAATTTGGTGAGCTAAGTGGTTTAGGTGTACTGATCATTACCTGAAAGAATCATCAAGATTGGGTGAAAGAATGTTTGCTGAGATTTCAGGCAACTCGTAGTTTTTTGGAAGCTTGGAACCCCTTTCCATTAAAGTGGTTTTCGCCAGTCTCTGCTTAAGGGTACATAAACAGCAAACAAACCATACAGATAGAACTTGATACTGCTTTATTGTGTCAAGTTTCAAAGAGATAACAGAAACCGTGTTTGATTTAGAGTTCCAAATACATGTATCCCTATAGGAGAAAACACAGTGAAACCTAAAAATGAAAACGGTTACTGCAAACGAACGGTTTAACCTAGAATAACGAAATTCGGTAAGCCAAGTGGTTTTGGTGTACTGATCATTACCTGAAAGAATCATCAAGATTGGGTGAAAAAATGTTTGCTGAGATTTCAGGCAACTCGTAGTTTTTTGGAAGCATGGCAACCCCTTTCCATGAAAGTGATTTTCGCCAGTCTCTGTTTAGGGTTACATGAACAGCAAACAAACCATAGACATAGAACTTGAAACTGCTTTATTGTGTCAAGTTTCAAAGAGCTAGCACAAACCGTGTTTGATTTAGAGTTCCAAATACATGTATCCCTATAGGAGAAAACAGAGTGAAACCTAAAAATGAAAACGGTTACTGCAAACGAACGGCTTAACCTAGAACAACGAAATTTGGTGAGCCAAGTTGTTTTTGGGTACTGATCATTACCTGAAAGAATCATCAAGATTGGGTGAAAGAATGTTTGCTGAGATTTTAGGCAACTCGTAGTTTTTTGGAAGCTTGGCAACCACTTTCCATGAAAGTGATTTTCACCAGTCTCTGCTTAGGGCTACATCAACAGCAAACAAAGCATAGAGATAGAACTTTAAACTGCTTTATTGTGTCAAGTTTCAAAGAGCTAGCACAAACCGTGTTTGATTTAGAGTTCCAAATACATGTATCCCTATAGGAGAAAACAGAGTGAAACCTAAAAATGAAAACGGTTACTGCAAACAAACGGTTTAACCTAGAAGAACGAAATTTGGTGAGCCAAGTGGTTTTGGTGTACTGATCATTACTTGAAAGTATTATCTAGATTGGGTGAAAAAATGTTTGCTGGGATTTCTGGCAACTCGTAGTTTTTTGGAAGCTTTGCAACACCTTTCCATGTAAGTGATTTTTGCCAGTCCCTCGTTACGACTACATGAACAGCAAACAAACCATAGAGATAGAACTTGAAACTGCTTTATTGTGTCAAGTTTCAAAGAGCTAGCACAAAACGTGTTTCATTTAGAGTTCCAAATACATGTATACCTATAAAAGAAAACAGATTGAAACCTAAAAACGAAAACGGTTACTGCAAACGAACGGTTTAACATAGAAGAACGAAATTTGGTGAACCAAGTGGTTTTGGTGTACTGATCATTACCTGAAAGAATCATCGAGATTGGGTGAAAAAATGTTTGCTGAGATTTCAGGCAACTCGTAGTTGTTTGGAAGCTTGGCAACTCTTTTCCATGAAAGTTATTTGCACCAGTCTCTGCTTAGGGCTACATCAACACCAAACAAACCATACAGATAGAACTTGAAACTTCTTTATTGTTTCAAGTTTCAATGAGCTAGCACAAACCGTGTTTGATTTAGAGTTCCAAATACATGTATCCCTATAGGAGAAAACAGAGTGAAACCTAAAAATGAAAACGGTTACTGCAAACGAACGGTTTAACCTAGAAGAACGAAATTTGGTGAGCCAAGTGGTTTTGGTGTATGGATCATTACCTGAAAGAATCATCAAGATTGGGTGAAAAATGTTTGCTGAGATTTCAGGCAACTCGTAGTTTTTTGGAAGCTTGGCAACCCCTTTCCATGAAAGTGATTTTCGCCAGTGTCTGCTTAGGGCTACGTCAACAGCAAACAAAGCATAGAGATAGAACTTGAAACTGCTTTATTGTGTCAAGTTTCAAAGAGCTAGCACAAACCGTGTTTCATTTAGAGTTCCAAATACATGTATTTCTATAGGAGAAAACAGAGTGAAACCTAAAAATGAAAACGGTTACTGCAAACGAACGGTTTAACCTAGAAGAACGAAATTTGGTGAGCCAAGTGGTTTTGGTGTACTGATCATTACCTAAAAGAATCATCAAGATTGGGTGAAAAAATGTTTGCTGAGATTTCAGGGAACTCGTAGTTTTTTGGAAGCTTGGCAACCCCTTTCCATGAAAGTGATTTTCGCCAGTCTCTGCTTAGGGCTACATCAACAGCAAACAAACCATAGAGATAGAACTTTAAACTGCTTTATTGTGTCAAGTTTCAAAGAGCTAGCACAAACCGTGTTTGATTTAGAGTTCCAAATACATGTATCCCTATAGGAGAAAACAGAGTGAAACCTAAAAATGAAAACGGTTACTGCAAACAAACGGTTTAACCTAGAAGAAAGAAATTTGGTGAGCCAAGTGGTTTTGGTGTACTGATCATTACTTGAAAGTATTATCTAGATTGGGTGAAAAAATGTTTGCTGGGATTTCTGGCAACTCGTAGTTTTTTGGAAGCTTTGCAACACCTTTCCATGTAAGTGATTTTTGCCAGTCCCTCGTTACGACTACATGAACAGCAAACAAACCATAGAGATAGAACTTGAAACTGCTTTATTGTGTCAAGTTTCAAAGAGCTAGCACAAAACGTGTTTCATTTAGAGTTCCAAATACATGTATACCTATAAAAGAAAACAGATTGAAACCTAAAAACGAAAACGGTTACTGCAAACGAACGGTTTAACATAGAAGAACGAAATTTGGTGAACCAAGTGGTTTTGGTGTACTGATCATTACCTGAAAGAATCATCGAGATTGGGTGAAAAAATGTTTGCTGAGATTTCAGGCAACTCGTAGTTGTTTGGAAGCTTGGCAACTCTTTTCCATGAAAGTTATTTGCACCAGTCTCTGCTTAGGGCTACATCAACACCAAACAAACCATACAGATAGAACTTGAAACTTCTTTATTGTTTCAAGTTTCAACGAGCTAGCACAAACCGTGTTTGATTTAGAGTTCCAAATACATGTATCCCTATAGGAGAAAACAGAGTGAAACCTAAAAATGAAAACGGTTACTGCAAACGAACGGTTTAACCTAGAAGAACGAAATTTGGTGAGCCAAGTGGTTTTGGTGTATGGATCATTACCTGAAAGAATCATCAAGATTGGGTGAAAAATGTTTGCTGAGATTTCAGGCAACTCGTAGTTTTTTGGAAGCTTTGCAACACCTTTCCATGTAAGTGATTTTTGCCAGTCCCTCGTTACGACTACATGAACAGCAAACAAACCATAGAGATAGAACTTGAAACTGCTTTATTGTGTCAAGTTTCAAAGAGCTAGCACAAAACGTGTTTCATTTAGAGTTCCAAATACATGTATACCTATAAAAGAAAACAGATTGAAACCTAAAAACGAAAACGGTTACTGCAAACGAACGGTTTAACATAGAAGAACGAAATTTGGTGAACCAAGTGGTTTTGGTGTACTGATCATTACCTGAAAGAATCATCGAGATTGGGTGAAAAAATGTTTGCTGAGATTTCAGGCAACTCGTAGTTGTTTGGAAGCTTGGCAACTCTTTTCCATGAAAGTTATTTGCACCAGTCTCTGCTTAGGGCTACATCAACACCAAACAAACCATACAGATAGAACTTGAAACTTCTTTATTGTTTCAAGTTTCAACGAGCTAGCACAAACCGTGTTTGATTTAGAGTTCCAAATACATGTATCCCTATAGGAGAAAACAGAGTGAAACCTAAAAATGAAAACGGTTACTGCAAACGAACGGTTTAACCTAGAAGAACGAAATTTGGTGAGCCAAGTGGTTTTGGTGTATGGATCATTACCTGAAAGAATCATCAAGATTGGGTGAAAAATGTTTGCTGAGATTTCAGGCAACTCGTAGTTTTTTGGAAGCTTGGCAACCCCTTTCCATGAAAGTGATTTTCGCCAGTGTCTGCTTAGGGCTACGTCAACAGCAAACAAAGCATAGAGATAGAACTTGAAACTGCTTTATTGTGTCAAGTTTCAAAGAGCTAGCACAAACCGTGTTTCATTTAGAGTTCCAAATACATGTATTTCTATAGGAGAAAACAGAGTGAAACCTAAAAATGAAAACGGTTACTGCAAACGAACGGTTTAACCTAGAAGAACGAAATTTGGTGAGCCAAGTGGTTTTGGTGTACTGATCATTACCTGAAAGAATCATCAAGATTGGGTGAAAAAATGTTTGCTGAGATTTCAGGCAACTCGTAGTTTTTTGGAAGCTTGGCAACCCCTTTCCATGAAAGTGATTTTGCCAGTCCCTCGTTACGACTACATGAACAGCAAACAAACCATAGAGATAGAACTTGAAACTGCTTTATTGTGTCAAGTTTCAAAGAGCTAGCACAAAACGTGTTTCATTTAGAGTTCCAAATACATGTATACCTATAAAAGAAAACAGAGTGAAACCTAAAAATGAAAACGGTTACTGCAAACGAACGGTTTAACATAGAAGAACGAAATTTGGTGAACCAAGTGGTTTTGGTGTACTGATCATTACCTGAAAGAATCATCGAGATTGGGTGAAAAAATGTTTGCTGAGATTTCAGGCAACTCGTAGTTGTTTGGAAGCTTGGCAACTCTTTTCCATGAAAGTTATTTGCACCAGTCTCTGCTTAGGGCTACATCAACACCAAACAAACCATACAGATAGAACTTGAAACTTCTTTATTGTTTCAAGTTTCAACGAGCTAGCACAAACCGTGTTTGATTTAGAGTTCCAAATACATGTATCCCTATAGGAGAAAACAGAGTGAAACCTAAAAATGAAAACGGTTACTGCAAACGAACGGTTTAACCTAGAAGAACGAAATTTGGTGAGCCAAGTGGTTTTGGTGTACTGATCATTACCTAAAAGAATCATCAAGATTGGGTGAAAAAATGTTTGCTGAGATTTCAGGCAACTCGTAGTTTTTTGGAAGCTTGGCAACCCCTTTCCATGAAAGTGATTTTCGCCAGTCTCTGCTTAGGGCTACATCAACAGCAAACAAACCATAGACATAGAACCTGAAAATGCTTTTTTGTGTCAAGTTTCAAAGAGCTAGCACAAACCGTGTTTGTTTTAGAGTTCCAAATACTTGTATCCCTATAAGAGAAAACAGAGTGAAACCTAAAAATGAAAACGGTTACTGCAAATGAACGGTTTAACCTAGAAGAACGAAATTTGGTGAGCCAAGTGGTTTTGGTGTACTGATCATTACCTAAAAGAATCATCAAGATTGGGTGAAAAATGTTTGCTGAGATTTCAGGCAACTAGTAGTTTTTTGGTAGCTTGGCAACCCCTTTCCTTGAAAGTGTTTTTCGCCAGTCTCTGCTTAGAGCTACATCAACAGCAAACAATCCATAGAGATAGAACTTGAAACTGCTTTATTGTGTCAAGTTTCAAAGAGCTAGCACAAACCGAGTTTCATTTAGAGTTCCAAATACATGTATCCCTATAGGAGAAAACAGAGTGAAACCTTAAAATGAAAACGGTTAGTGAAAACGAATGGTTTAACCTAGAAGAACGAAATTTGGTGAGCCAAGTGGTTTTGGCGTACTGATCATTACCTGAAAGAATCATCAAGATTGGGTGAAAAAATGTTTGCTGAGATTCCAGGCAACTCGTAGTTTTTCGGAAGCTCGGCAACCCCTTTCCATGAAAGTGACTTTCGCCAGTCTCTGCTTAGGGCTACATCAACAGCAAACAAACCATAGCGATAAAACTTGAAAATGCTTTATTGTGTCCAGTTTCAAAGAGTTAGCACAAACCGTGTTTGATTTAGAGTTCCAAATACATGTATCCCTATAGGAGAAAACAGAGTGAAACCTAAAAATGAAAACGGTTACTGCAAACGAACGGTTTAACCTAGAAGAACGAAATTTGGTGAGCCTAGTGGTTTTGGTGTATTGATCATTACCTGAAATAATCATCAAGATTGGGTGAAAAAATGTTTGCTGAGATTTCAGGCAACTCGTAATTTTTTGGAAGCTTGGCAACCCCTTTCCATGAAAGTGATTTTCGCCAGTCTCTGCTTAGAGCTACATCAACAGGAAACAAACCATAGAGATAGAACTTGAAACTGCTTTATTGTGTCAAGTTTCAAAGAGCTAGCACAAACCGAGTTTCATTTAGAGTTCCAAATACATGTAGCCCTATAGGAGAAAACACAGTGAAACCTAAAAATGAAAACGGTTACTTCAAACGAACGGTTTAACCTAGAAGAACGAAATTTGGTGAGCCAAGTGGTTTTGGCGTACTGATCATTACCTGAAAGAATCATCAAGATTGGGTGAAAAAATGTTTGCTGAGATTCCAGGCAACTCGTAGTTTTTTGGAAGCTTGGCAACCCCTTTCCATGAAAGTGATTTTCGCCAGTCTCTGCTTAGGGCTACATCAACAGCAAACAAACCATAGAGATACAACTTGAAACTTCTTTATTGTGTCAAGTTTCAAAGAGCTAGCACAAACCGTGTTGGATTTAGAGTTCCAAATACATGTATCCCTATAGGAGAAAACAGAGTGAAACCTAAAAATGAAAACGGCTACTGCAAACGAACGGATTAACGTATAAGAACGAAATTTGGTGAGCCAAGTGGGTTTGGTGTACTTATCATTACCTGAAAGAATCATCAAGATTGGGTGAAAAAATGTTTGCTGAGATTTCAGGCAACTAGTAGTTTTTTGGAAGCTTGGCAACCCCTTTCCATGAAAGTGATTTTCGCCAGTCTCTGCTTAGAGCTACATCAACAGCAAACAATCCATAGAGATAGAACTTGAAACTGCTTTATTGTGTCCAGTTTCAAAGAGCTAGCACAAACCGAGTTTCATTTAGAGTTCCAAATACATGTATCCCTATAGGAGAAAACAGAGTGAAACCTTAAATGAAAACGGTTAGTGAAAACGAACGGTTTAACCTAGAAGAACGAAATTTGGTGAGCCAAGTGGTTTTGGCGAACTGATCATTACCTGAAAGAATCATGAAGATTGGGTGAAAAAATGTTTGCTGAGATTCCAGGCAACTCGTAGTTTTTTGGAAGCTTGGCAACCCCTGTCCATGAAAGTGATTTTCGCCAGTCTCTGCTTAGGGCTACATCAACAGCAAACAAAGCATAGAGATAGAACTTGAAACTGCTTTATTGTATCAAGTTTGAAAGAGCTAGCACAAACCGAGTTTCATTTAGAGTTCCAAATATATGTATCCCTATAGGAGAAAACAGAGTGAAACCTAAAAATGAAAACGGTTACTGCAAACGAATGGTTTAACCTAGAAGATCGAAATTTGGTGAGCCAAGTGGTTTTGGCGTACTGATCATTACCTGAAAGAATCATCAAGATAGGGTGAAAAAATGTTTGCTGAGATTCCAGGCAATTCGTAGTTTTTTGGAAGCTTGGCAACCCCTTTCCATGAAAGTGATTTTCGCCAGTCTCTGCTTAGGGCTACATCAACAGCAAACAAACCATAGAGATAGAACTTGAAACCGCTTTCTTGTGTCAAGTTTCAAAGAGCTAGCACAAACCGTGTTTGATTTAGAGTTCCAAATACATGTATCCCTATAGGAGAAAACAGAGTGAAACCTAAATATGAAAACGGTTACTGCAAACGAACGGTTTAACCTAGAAGAACGAAATTCGGTGAGCCAAGTGGTTTTGGTGTACTGATCATTACCTGAAAGAATCATCAAGATTGGGTGAAAAAATGTTTGCTGAGATTTCAGGCAACTCGTAGTTTTTTGGAAGCTTGGCAACCCCTTTCCATGGAAGTGATTTTAGCCAGTCTCTGCTTAGGGCTACATCAACAGTAAACAAACCATTGAGATAGAACTTCAAACTGCTTTGTTGTGTCAAGTTTCAAAGAGCTAGCACAAACCGTGTTTGATTTAGAGTTCCAAATACATGTATCCCTATAGGAGAAAAAAGAGTGAAAACTAAAAATGAAAACGGCTACTGCACACGAACGGTTTAACCTAGAAAGACGAAATTTGGTGAGTCAAGTGGTTTTGGTGTACTGATCATTACCTGAAAGAATCATCAAGATTGGGTGAAAAAATGTTTGCTGAGATTTCAGGCAACTCGTAGTTTTTTGGAAGCTTGGCAACCCCTTTCCATGAAAGTGATTTTCGCCAGTCTCTGCTTAGGGCTACATCAACAGCATACAAACCATAGAGATACAACTTGAAACTGCTTTTTGTGTCAAGTTTCAAAGAGCTAGCACAAACCGTGTTTGATTTAGAGTTCCAAATACATGTATCCCTATAGGAGAAAACAGAGTGAAACCAAAAGATGAAAATGGTTACTGCAAACGAACGGTTTAACCTAGAAGAACGAAATTTGGTGAGCGAAGTGGTTTTGGTGTACTGATCATTACCTGAAAGAATCATCAAGATTGGGTGAAAAAATGTTTGCTGAGATTTCAGGAAACTCGTAGGTTTTTGGAAGCTTGGCAACCCCTTTCCATGAAAGTAATTTTCGGCAGTCTCTGCTTAGGGCTACATCAACAGCAAACAAACCGTAGAGATAGAACTTCAAACTGCTTTATTGTGTCAAGTTTCAAAGAGCTAGCCCAAACAGTATTTCATTTAGAGTTCCAAATACATGTATCCCTATAGAGGAAAACAGAGTGAAACCTAAAAATGAAAACGGTTACTGCTAACGAACCGTTTAACCTAGAAGAACGAAATTTGGTGAGCCAAGTGGTTTTGGTGTACTGATCATTACCTGAAAGAATCATCAAGATTGGGTGAAAAAATGTTTGCTGAGATTTCAGGCAACTCGTAGTTTTTTGGAAGCTTGGCAACCCCTTTCCATGAAAGTGATTTACGCCAGTCTCTGCTTAGGGCTACATCAACAGCAAACAAACGATAGAGATAGAACTTGAAACTGCTTTATTTTGTCAAGTTTCAAAGAGCTAGCACAAACCGTGTTTGATTTAGAGTTCCAAATACATGTATCCCTATAGGAGAAAACAGAGTGAAACCTAAAAATGAAAACGGTTCCTGCAAACGAACGGTTTAAAATAGAAGAAAGAAATTTGGTGAGCCAAGTGGTTTTGGTGTACTGATCATTACCTGAAAGAATCATCAAGAGTGGGTGAAAGAATGTTTGCTGAGATTTCAGGCAACTCGTAGTTTTTTGGAAGCTTGGCAACCCCTTTCCATGATAGTGATTTTCGCCAGTCTCTGCTTAGGGGTACATCAACAGCAAACAAAGCTTAGAGATAGAACTTGAAACTGCTTTATTGTGTCAAGTTTCAAAGAGCTAGCACAAACCGTGTTTGATTTAGAGTTCCAAATACATGTATCCCTATAGGAGAAAACAGAGTGAAACCTAAAAATGAAAACGGTTCCTGCAAACGAACGGTTTAACCTAGAATAACGAAATTCGGTAAGCCAAGTGGTTTTGGTGTACTGATCATTACCTGAAAGAATCATCAAGATTGGGTGAAAAAATGTTTGCTGAGATTTCAGGCAACTCGTAGTTTTTTGGAAGCTTGGCAACCCCTTTCCATGATAGTGATTTTCGCCAGTCTCTGCTTAGGGGTACATCAACAGCAAACGAAACATAGAGATAGAACTTGAAACTGCTTTATTGTGTCAAGTTTCAAAGAGCTAGCACAAAACGTGTTTCATTTAGAGTTTCAAATACATGTATACCTATAAAAGAAAACAGAGTGAAACCTAAAAATGAAAACGGTTACTGCAAACGAATAGTTCAACCTAGAAGAACGAAATTTGGTGAGCCAAGGGGTTTTGGTGTACTGATCATTACCTGAAAGAATCATCAAGATTGGGTGAAAAAATGTTTGCTGAGATTTCAGTCAACTCGGATTTTTTTTGAAGCTTGGCAACCCCTTTCCATGAAAGTGATTTTCGCCAGTCTCTGCTTGGGGCTACATCAACAGCAAACAAACCATAGAGAGAGAACTTTAAACTGCTTTATTGTGTCAAGTTTCAAAGAGCTAGCACAAACCGTGTTTCATTTAGAGTTCCAAATACATGTATCCCTAAAGGAGAAAACAGAGTGAAACCTAAAAATGAAAACGGTTACTGCTATCGAAGGGTTTAACCTAGAAGAACGAAATTTGGTGAGCCAAGTGGTTTTGGTGTACTGATCATTACCTGAAAGAATCATCAAGATTGGGTGAAAGAATGTTTGCTGAGATTTCAGGCAACTCGTAGTTTTTTGGAAGCTTGGAACCCCTTTCCATAAAAGTGTTTTTCGCCAGTCTCTGCTTAAGGGTACATAAACAGCAAACAAACCATAGAGATAGAACTTGAAACTGCTTTATTGTGTCAAGTTTCAAAGAGATAACAGAAACCATGTTTGATTTAGAGTTCCAAATACATGTATCCCTATAGGAGAAAACACAGTGAAACCTAAAAATGAAAACGGTTACTGCAAACGAACGGTTTAACCTAGAAGAATGAAATTTGGTGAGCCAAGTGGTTTTGGTGTACTGATCATTACCTGAAAGAATCATCAAGATTGACTGAAAGAATGTTTGCTAAGATTATAGGCAACTCGTAGATTTTTGGAAGCTTGGCAACCCCTTTCCATGAAAGTGATTTACGCCAGTCTCTGCTTAGGGCTACATCAACAGCAAACAAACGATAGAGATAGAACTTGAAACTGCTTTATTTTGTCAAGTTTCAAAGAGCTAGCACAAACCGTGTTTGATTTAGAGTTCCAAATACATGTATCCCTATAGGAGAAAACAGAGTGAAACCTAAAAATGAAAACGGTTACTGCAAACGAACGGTTTAAAATAGAAGAAAGAAATTTGGTGAGCCAAGTGGTTTTGGTGTACTGATCATTACCTGAAAGAATCATCAAGAGTGGGTGAAAGAATGTTTGCTGAGATTTCAGGCAACTCGTAGTTTTTTGGAAGCTTTGCAACCCCTTTCCATGATAGTGATTTTCGCCAGTCTCTGCTTAGGGGTACATCAACAGCAAACAAAGCTTAGAGATAGAACTTGAAACTGCTTTATTGTGTCAAGTTTCAAAGAGCTAGCACAAACCGTGTTTGATTTAGAGTTCCAAATACATGTATCCCTATAGGAGAAAACAGAGTGAAACCTAAAAATGAAAACGGTTCCTGCAAACGAACGGTTTAACCTAGAATAACGAAATTCGGTAAGCCAAGTGGTTTTGGTGTACTGATCATTACCTGAAAGAATCATCAAGATTGGGTGAAAAAATGTTTGCTGAGATTTCAGGCAACTCGTAGTTTTTTGGAAGCTTGGCAACCCCTTTCCATGAAAGTGATTTTCGCCAGTCTCTGTTTAGGGCTACATGAACAGCAAACAAACCATAGACATAGAACTTGAAACTGCTTTATTGTGTCAAGTTTCAAAGAGCTAGCACAAACCGTGTTTGATTTAGAGTTCCAAATACATGTATCCCTATAGGAGAAAACAGAGTGAAACCTAAAAATGAAAACGGTTACTGCAAACGAACGGCTTAACCTAGAACAAAGAAATTTGGTGAGCCAAGTTGTTTTTGGGTACTGATCATTACCTGAAAGAATCATCAAGATTGGGTGAAAGAATGTTTGCTGAGATTTTAGGCAACTCGTAGTTTTTTGGAAGCTTGGCAACCACTTTCCATGAAAGTGATTTTCACCAGTCTCTGCTTAGGGCTACATCAACAGCAAACAAAGCATAGAGATAGAACTTTAAACTGCTTTATTGTGTCAAGTTTCAAAGAGCTAGCACAAACCGTGTTTCATTTAGAGTTCCAAATACATGTATTTCTATAAGAGAAAACAGAGTGAAACCTAAAAATGAAAACGGTTACTGCAAACGAACGGTTTAACCTAGAAGAACGAAATTTGGTGAGCCAAGTGGTTTTGTTGTACTGATCATTACTTGAAAGTATTATCTCGATTGGGTGAAAAAATGTTTGGTGGGATTTCAGGCAACTCATAGTTTTTTGGAAGCTTTGCAACACCTTACCATGTAAGTGATTTTTGCCAGTCCCTGGTTACGACTACATCAACAGCAAACAAACCATAGAGATAGAACTTGAAACTGCTTTATTGTGTCAAGTTTCAAAGAGCTAGCACAAAACGTGTTTCATTTAGAGTTCCATATACATGTATTTCTATAGGAGAAAACAGAGTGAAACCTAAAAATGAAAACGGTTACTGCAAACGAACGGTTTAACCTAGAAGAACGAAATTTGGTGAGCCAAGTGGTTTTGGTGTACTGATCATTACTTAAAAGATTCATCAAGATTGGGTGAAAAAATGTTTGCTGAGATTTCAGGCAACTCGTAGTTTTTGGAAGCTTGGCAACCCCTTTCCATGAAAGTGTTTTTCGCCAGTCTCTGCTTAGGGCTACATCAACAGCAAACAAACCATAGAGATAGAACATGAAAATGCTTTTTTGTGTCAAGTTTCAAAGAGCTAGCACAAACCGTGTTTGTTTTAGAGTTCCAAATACTTGTATCCCTATAAGAAAAAACAGAGTGAAACCTAAAAATGAAAACGGTTACTGCAAACGAACGGTTTAACCTAGAAGAAAGAAAATTGGTGAGCCAAGTGGTTTTGGTGTACTGATCATTACCTAAAAGAATCATCAAGATTGGGTGAAAAAATGTTTGCTGAGATTTCAGGCAACTCGTACTTTTTTGGAAGTGTGGCAACCCCTTTCCATGAAAGTGATTTTCGCCAGTCTCTGCTTAGGGCTACATCAACAGCAAACAAACCATAGAGATAGAACATGAAAATGCTTTTTTGTGTCAAGTTTCAAAGAGCCTGCACAAACCGTGTTTGTTTTAGAGTTCCAAATACTTGTATCCCTATAAGAGAAAACAGAGTGAAACCTAAAAATTAAAACGGTTACTGCAAACGAACGGTTTAACCTAGAAGAACGAAATTTGGTGAGCCAAGTGGATTTGGTGTACTGATCATTACCTGAAAGCATCATCAAGATTGGGTGAAAAAATGTTTGCTGAGATTACAGGCAACTCGTAGTTTTTCGGAAGCTCGGCAACCTTTTTCCATGAAAGGGACTTTCGCCAATCTCTGCTTAGGGCTACATCAACAGCAAACAAACCATAGCGATAGAACTTGAAACTGCTTTATTGTGTCCAGTTTCAAAGAGTTAGCACAAACCGTGTTTGATTTAGAGTTCCAAATACATGTATCCCTATAGGAGAAAACAGAGTGAAACCTAAAAATGAAAACGGTTACTGCAAACGAACGGTTTAACCTTGAAGAACGAAATTTGGTGAGCCAAGTGGTTTTGGTGTACTGATCATTACCTAAAAGAATCATCAAGATTGGGTGAAAAAATGTTTGCTGAGATTTCAGGCAACTCGTAGTTTTTTGGAAGCTTGGCAACCCCTTTCCATGAAAGTGATTTTCGCCAGTCTCTGCTTAGGGCTACATCAACAGCAAACAAACAATAGAGATAGAACCTGAAAATGCTTTTTTGTGTCAAGTTTCAAAGAGCTAGCACAAACCGTGTTTGTTTTAGAGTTCCAAATACTTGTATCCCTATAAGAGAAAACAGAGTGAAACCTAAAAATGAAAACGGTTACTGCAAACGAACGGTTTAACCTAGAAGAACGAAATTTGGTGAGCCCAGTGGTTTTGGTGTACTGATCATTACCTAAAAGAATCATCAAGATTGGGTGAAAAAATGTTTGCTGAGATTTCAGGCAATTCTTACTTTTTTGGAAGTGTGGCAACCCCTTTCCATGAAAGTGATTTTCGCCAGTCTCTGCTTAGGGCTACATCAACAGCAAACAAACCATAGAGATAGAACATGAAAATGCTTTTTTGTGTCAAGTTTCAAAGGGCTAGCACAAACCGTGTTTGTTTTAGAGTTTCAAATACTTGTATCCCTATAAGAGAAAACAGAATGAAACCTAAAATGAAAACGGTTACTGCAAACGAACTGTTTAACCTAGAAGAACGAAATTTGGTGAGCCAAGTGGTTTTGGTGTACTGATCATTACCTGAAAGAATCATCAAGATTTTGTGAAAAAAATGTTTGCTGAGATTTCAGGCAACTCTTAGTTTTTTGGAAGCTTGGCAACCCCTTTCCATGAAAGTGTTTTTCGCCAGTCTCTGCTTAGGGCTACATCAACAGCAAACAAACCATAGAGATAGAACTTGAAACTGCTTTATTGTGTCAAGTTTCAAAAAGCTAGTACAAACGGTGTTTCATTTAGCGTTCCAAATACATGTATCCCTATCGGAGAAAACAGAGTGAAACCTAAAAATGAAAACGGATACTGCAAACGAACGGTTTAACCTAGAAGAACGAAATTTGGTGAGCCAAGTGATTTTGGTGTACTGATCATTACCTGAAAGAATCATCAAGATTGGGTGAAAAAATGTTCGCTGAGATTTCATGCAACTCGTAGTTTTTTGGAAGCTTTGCAACCTCTTTCTTTGAAAGTGATTTTCACCAGTCTCTGCTTAGGGCTACATCAACAGCAAACAAACCATAAAGATAGAACTTGAAATTGCTTTATTGTGTCAAGTTTCAAAAAGCTAGCACAAACGGTGTTTCATTTAGCGTTCCAAATACATGTATCCCTATCGGAGAAAACAGAGTGAAACCTAAAAATGAAAACGGTTACTGCAAACGAACGGTTTAACCTAGAAGAACGAAATTTGGTGAGCCAAGTGGTTTTGGTGTACTGATCATTACCTGAAAGAATCATCAAGATTGGGTGAAAAAATGTTTGCTGTGATTTCAGAAAACTCGTAGTTTTTTGGAAGCTTGGCAACCCCTTTCCATGAAAGTGATTTTCGCCAGTCTCTGCTTAGGGCTACATCAACAGCAAACAAACTATAGAGATAGAACCCTAAACTGCTTTATTGTGTCAAGTTTCAAAGAGCTAGCAAAAAACGTGTTTTATTTAGAGTTCCAAATACATGTATCTCTATAGGAGAAAACAGAGTGAAACCTAAAAATGAAAATGGTTACTGCAAACGAACGGTTTAACCTAGAAGAACGAAATTTGGTGAGCCATGTGGTTTTCGTGTACTGATCATTACCTGAAAGAATCATCAAGATTGGGTGAAAAAATGTTTGCTGAGATTTCAGGCAACTCGTAGTTTTTTGGAAGCTTGGTAACCCCTTTCCATGAAAGTGATTTTCGCCAGTCTCTGCTTAGGGCTACATCAACAGCAAACAAACCATAGAGATAGAACTTGACTGCTTTATTGTGTCAAGTTTCAAAGAGCTAGCACAAACCGTGTTTGATTTAGAGTTCCAAATGCATGTATCCCTATAGTAGAAAACAGAGTGAAACCTAAGAGTGAAAACGGTTACTGCAAACGAACGGTTTAACCTAGAAGAACGAAATTTGGTGAGCCAAGTGGTTTTGGTGTACTGATCATTACTTGAAAGAATCATCAAGATTGGGTGAAAAAATGTTTGCTGAGATTTCAGGCAACTCGTAGTTTTTTGGATGCTTGGCAACCCCTTTCCATGGAAGTGATTTTTGTCAGTTCCTGCTTAGGGCTACATCAACAGCAAACAAACCATAGTGATAGAACTTGAAACTGCTTTATTGTTTCAAGTTTCAAAGAGCTAGCACAAACCGTGTTTGATTTAGAGTTCCAAATACATGTATCCCTATAGGAGAAAACAGAGTGAAACCTAAAAATGAAAACGGTTACTGCAAACGAACGGTTTAACCTAGAAGAACGAAATTTTGTGAGCCAAGTGGTTTTGGTGTACTGATCATTACCTGAAAGAATCATCAAGATTGGGTGAAAAAATGTTTGCTGAGATTTCATGCAACTCGTAGTTTTTTGGAAGCTTTCAACCTCTTTCCTTGAAAGTGATTTTCGCCAGTCTCTGCTTAGGCTTACATCAACAGCAAACAAACCATAGAGATAGAACTTGAAACTGCTTTATTGTGTCAAGTTTCAAAAAGCTAGCACAAACGGTGTTTCATTTAGCGTTCCAAATACATGTATCCCTATCGGAGAAAACAGAGTGAAACCTAAAAATGAAAACGGTTACTGCAAAAGAACGGTTTAACCTAGAAGAACGAAATTTGGTGAGCCCAGTGGTTTTGGTGTACTGATCATTACCTGAAAGAATCATCAAAATTGGGTGAAAAAATGTTTGCTGAGATTTCATGCAACTCGTAGTTTTTTGGATGCTTTGCAACCTCTTTCCTTGAAAGTGATTTTCGCCAGTCTCTGCTTATGGCTACATCAACAGCAAACAAACCATAGAGATAGAACTTGAAATTGCTTTATTGTGTCAAGTTTCAAAAAGCTAGCACAAACGGTGTTTCATTTAGCGTTCCAAATACATGTATCCCTATCGGAGAAAACAGAGTGAAACCTAAAAATGAAAACGGTTACTGCAAACGAACGGTTCAACCTAGAAGAACGAAATTTGGTGAGCCAAGTGGTTTTGGTGTACTGATCATTACCTGAAAGAATCATCAAGATTGGGTTAAAAAAATGTTTGCTGAGATTTCAGGCAACTCGTAGTTTTTTGGAAGCTTGGCAACCCCTTTCCATGAAAGTGATTTTCGCCAGTCTCTGCTTAGGGCTACATCAACAGCAAACAAACTATAGAGATAGAACCCTAAACTGCTTTATTGTGTCAAGTTTCAAAGAGCTAGCAAAAACCGTGTTTTATTTAGAGTTCCAAATACATGTATCCCTATAGGAGAAAACAGAGTGAAACCTAAAAATGAAAACGGTTACTGTAAACGAACGGTTTAACCTAGAAGAACAAAATTTGGTAAGCCACGTAGTTTTGGTGTACTGATCATTACCTGAAAGAATCATCAAGATTGGGTGAAAAAATGTTTGCTGAGATTTCAGGAATCTCGAATTTTTTTGGAAGCTTGGCAACTGCTTTCCATTAAAGTGTTTTTCGCCAGTCTCTGCTTAGGGCTACATCAACAGCAAACAAACCATAGAGATAGAACTTGAAACTGCTTTATTGTGTCAAGTTTCAAAGAGCTAGCACAAACCGTGTTTCATTATGAGTTCCAAATACATGTATCCCTATAGGAGAAAACAGAGTGAAACCTGAAACTGAAAACGGTTCCTGCAAACGAACGGTTTAACCTAGAACAACGAAATTTGGTGAGCCAAGTGGTTTTGGTGTACTGATCATTACCTGAAAGAATCATCAAGATTGGGTGAAAAAATGTTTGGTGAGATTTCAGACAACTCGTAGTTTTTTGGAAGCTTGGCAACCCCTTTCCATGAAAGTGATTTTCGCCAGTCTCTGCTTAGGGCTACATCAACAGCAAACAAACTATAGAGATAGAACCCTAAACTGCTTTATTGTGTCAAGTTTCAAAGAGCTAGAAAAAAACGTGTTTTATTTAGAGTTCCAAATATATGTATCACTATAGGAGAAAACAGAGTGAAACCTAAAAATGTAAACGGTTACTGTAAACGAACGGTTTAACCTAGAAGAACGAAATTTGGTAAGCCAAGTGGTTTTGGTGTACTGATCATTACCTGAAAGAATCATCAAGATTTTGTGAAAAAAATGTTTGCTGAGATTTCAGGCAACTCTTAGTTTTTTGGAAGCTTGGCAACCCCTTTCCATGAAAGTGTTTTTCGCCAGTCTCTGCTTAGGGCTTCATCAACAGCAAACAACCCATAGAGATAGAACTTGAAACTGCTTTATTGTGTCAAGTTTCAAAGAGGGAGCACAAACCGTGTTTCATTATGAGTTCCAAATACATGTATCCCTATAGGTGAAAACAGAGTGAAACCTGAAACTGAAAACGGTTACTGCAAACGAACGGTTTAACCTAGAAGAACAAAATTTGGTGAGCCAAGTGGTTTTGGTGTACTGATCATTACCTGAAAGAATCATCAAGATTGGGTGAAAAAAATGTTTGCTGAGATTTCAGACAACTCGTAGTTTTTTGGAAGCTTGGCAACCCCTTTCCATGAAAGTGATTTTCGCCAGTCCCTGCTTAGGGCTACATCAACAGCAAACAAACCATAGAGATAGAACTTGAAACTGCTTTATTGTGTCAAGTTTCAAAAAGCTAGTACAAACGGTGTTTCATTTAGCGTTCCAAATACATGTATCCATATCGGAGAAAACAGAATGAAACCTAAAAATGAAAACGGATACTGCAAACGAACGGTTTAACCTAGAAGAACGAAATTTGGTGAGCCAAGTGGTTTTGGTGTACTGATCTTTACCTGAAAGAATCATCAAGATTGGGTGAAAAAATGTTCGCTGAGATTTCATGCAACTCGTAGTTTTTTGGAAGCTTTGCAACCTCTTTCTTTGAAAGTGATTTTCACCAGTCTCTGCTTAGGGCTACATCAACAGCACACAAACCATACAGATAGAACTTGAAATTGCTTTATTGTGTCAAGTTTCAAAAAGCTAGCACAAACGGTGTTTCATTTAGCGTTCCAAATACATGTATCCCTATCGGAGAAAACAGAGTGAAACCTAAAAATGAAAACGGTTACTGCAAACGAACGGTTTAACCTAGAAGAAAGAAATTTGGTGAGCCAAGTGGTTTTGGTGTACTGATCATTACCTGAAAGAATCATCAAGATTGGGTGAAAAAATGTTTGCTGTTATTTCAGAAAACTCGTAGTTTTTCGAAGCTTGGCAACCCCTTTCCATGAAAGTTATTTTCGCCAGTCTCTGCTTAGGGCTACATCAACAGCAAACAAACTATAGAGATAGAACCCTAAACTGCTTTATTGTGTCAAGTTTCAAAGAGCTAGCAAAAAACGTGTTTTATTTAGAGTTCCATATACATGTATCTCTATAGGAGAAAACAGAGTGAAACCTAAAAATGAAAATGGTTACTGCAAACGAACGGTTTAACCTAGAAGAACGAAATTTGGTGAGCCATGTGGTTTTCGTGTACTGATCATTACCTGAAAGAATCATCAAGATTGGGTGAAAAAATGTTTGCTGAGATTTCAGGCAACTCGTAGTTTTTTGGAAGCTTGGTAACCCCTTTCCATGAAAGTGATTTTCGCCAGTGTCTGCTTAGGGCTACATCAACAGCAAACAAACCATAGTGATAGAACTTGACTGCTTTATTGTGTCAAGTTTCAAAGAGCTAGCACAAACCGTGTTTGATTTAGAGTTCCAAATGCATGTATCCCTATAGTAGAAAACAGAGTGAAACATAAGAGTGAAAACGGTTACTGCAAACGAACGGTTTAACCTAGAAGAACGAAATTTGGTGAGCCAAGTGGTTTTGGTGTACTGATCATTACTTGAAAGAATCATCAAGATTGGGTGAAAAAAAGTTTGCTGAGATTTCAGGCAACTCGTAGTTTTTTGGATGCTTGGCAACCCCTTTCCATGGAAGTGATTTTTGTCAGTTCCTGCTTAGGGCTACATCAACAGCAAACAAACCACAGAGATAGAACTTGAAACTGCTTTATTGTTTCAAGTTTCAAAGAGCTAGCACAAACCGTGTTTGATTTAGAGTTCCAAATACATGTATCCCTATAGGAGAAAACAGAGTGAAACCTAAAAATGAAAACAGTTACTGCAAACGAACGGTTTAACCTAGAAGAACGAAATTTCGTGATCCAAGTGGTTTTGGTGTACTGATCTTTTCCTGAAAGAATCATCAAGATTGGGTGAAAAAATGTTTGCTGAGATTTCAGACAACTCGTAGTTTTTTGGAAGCTTGGCAACCCCTTTCCATGAAAGTGATTTTCGCCATCTCTGCTTAGGGCTACATCAACAGCAAACAAACTATAGAGATAGAACCCTAAACTGCTTTATTGTGTCAAGTTTCAAAGAGCTAGCAAAAACCGTGTTTTATTTAGAGTTCCAAATACATGTATCCCTATAGGAGAAAACAGAGTGAAACCTAAAAATGAAAACGGTTACTGTAAACGAACGGTTTAACCTAGAAGAACGAAATTTGGTGAGCCAAGTGGTTTTGGTGTACTGATCATTACCTGAAAGAATCATCAAGGTTTTGTGAAAAAATATTTGCTGTGATTTCAGGCAACTCGTAGTTTTTTGGAAGCTTGGCAACCCCTTTCCATGAAAGTGTTTTTCGCCAGTCTCTGCTTAGGGCTACATCAACAGCAAACTAACCATAGAGATAGAACTTGAAACTGCTTTATTGTGTCAAGTTTCAAAGAGCTAGCACAAACCGTGTTTCATTATGAGTTCCAAATACATGTATCCCTATAGGAGAAAACAGAGTGAAACCTGAAACTGAAAACGGTTACTGCAAACGAACGGTTTAACCTAGAAGAACGAAATTTGGTGAGCCAAGTGGTTTTGGTTTACTGATCATTACTTGAAAGAATCATCAAGATTGGGTGAAAAAAAGTTTGCTGAGATTTCAGGCAACTCGTAGTTTTTTGGATGCTTGGCAACCCCTTTCCATGGAAGTGATTTTTGTCAGTTCCTGCTTAGGGCTACATCAACAGCAAACAAACCACAGAGATAGAACTTGAAACTGCTTTATTGTTTCAAGTTTCAAAGAGCTAGCACAAACCGTGTTTGATTTAGAGTTCCAAATACATGTATCCCTATCGGAGAAAACAGAGTGAAACCTAAAAATGAAAACGGTTACTGCAAACGAACGGTTTAACCTAGAAGAACGAAATTTCGTGATCCAAGTGGTTTTGGTGTACTGATCTTTTCCTGAAAGAATCATCAAGATTGTGTGAAAAAATGTTTGCTGAGATTCAGGCAACTCTTAGTTTTTTGGAAGCTTGGCAACCCCTTTCCATGAAAGTGATTTTTGCCATTCTCTGCTTAGGGCTACATCAACAGCAAACAAACCATAGAGATAGAACTTGAAACTGCTTTATTGTGTCAAGTTTCAAAGAGCTACAACAAACCGTGTTTGATTTAGGGTTCCAAATACATGTATCTCTATAGGAGAAAACAGAATGAAACCTAAAAATGAAAACGGTTACTGCAAACGAACGGTTCAACCTAGAAGAACGAAATTTGGTGAGCCAAGTGGTTTTGGTGTTCTGATCATTACCTGAAAGAATCATCAAGATTGGGTGAAAAAATATTTGCTGAGATTTCAGGCAACTCGTAGTTTTTTGGAAGCTTGGCAACCCCTTTCCATGAAAGTGATTTTCGCCAGTCTCTGCTTAGGGCTACATCAACAGCAAACAAACTATAGAGATAGAACCCTAAACTGCTTTATTGTGTCAAGTTTCAAAGAGCTAGCAAAAACCGTGTTTTATTTAGAGTTCCAAATACATGTATCCCTATAGGAGAAAACAGAGTGAAACCTAAAAATGAAAACGGTTACTGTAAACGAACGGTTTAACCTAGAAGAACAAAATTTGGTGAGCCACGTGGTTTTGGTGTACTGATCATTACCTGAAAGAATCATCAAGATTGGGTGAAAAAATGTTTGCTGAGATTTCAGAAAACTCGAAGTTTTTTGGAAGCTTGGCAACCGCTTTCCATTAAAGTGTTTTTCGCCAGTCTCTGCTTAGGGCTACATCAACAGCAAACAAACCATAGAGACAGAACTTGAAACTGCTTTATTGTGTCAAGTTTCAAAGAGCTAGCACAAACCGTGTTTCATTATGAGTTCCAAATACATGTATCCCTATAGGAGAAAACAGAGTGAAACCTGAACCTGAAAACGGTTCCTGCAAACGAACGGTTTAACCTAGAACAACGAAATTTGGTGAGCCAAGTGGTTTTGGTGTACTGATCATTACCTGAAATAATCATCAAGATTGGGTGAAAAAATGTTTGCTGAGATTTCAGACAACTCGTAGTTTTTTGGAAGCTTGGCAACCCCTTTCAATGAAAGTAATTTACGCCAGTCTCTGCTTAGGGCTACATCAACAGCAAACAAACCATTGAGATAGAACTTGAAACTGCTTTATTGTGTCAAGTTTCAAAGAGCTAGCACAAACCTTGTTTGATTTAGAGTTCCAAATACATGTATCCCTATAGGAAAAAACAGAGTGAAACCTAAAAATGAAAACGGTTACTGCAAACGAACGGTTTAACCTAGAAGAACGAAATTTGGTGAGCCAAGTGGTTTTGGTGTACTGATCATTACCTGAAAGAATCATCAAGATTGGGTGAAAAAATGTTTGGTGAGAATTCAGACAACTCGTAGTTTTTTGGAAGCTTGGCAACCCCTTTCCATGAAAGTGATTTTCGCCAGTCTCTACTTAGGGCTACATCAAAGGCAAACAAACTATAGAGATATAACCCTAAACTGCTTTATTGTGTCAAGTTTCAAAGAGCTAGCAAAAACCGTGTTTTATTTAGAGTTCCAAATATATGTATCCCTATAGGAGAAAACAAAGTGAAACCTAAAAATGTAAACGGTTACTGCAAACGAACGGTTTAACCTAGAAGAACGAAATTTGGTGAGCCAAGTGGTTTTGGTGTACTGATCATTACCTGAAAGAATCATCAAGATTTTGTGAAAAAAATGTTTGCTGAGATTTCAGGCAACTCTTAGTTTTTTGGAAGCTTGGCAACCCCTTTCCAATTAAGTGTTTTTCGCCAGTCTCTGCTTAGGGCTTCATCAACAGCAAACAAACCATAGAGATAGAACTTGAAACTGCTTTATTGTGTCAAGTTTCAATGAGCGAGCACAACCGTGTTTCATTATGAGTTCCAAATACATGTATCCCTATAGGAGAAAACAGAGTGAAACCTGAAACTGAAAACGGTTACTGCAAACGAAAGGTTTAACATAGAAGAACGAAATTTGGTGAGCCAAGTGGTTTGGGTGTACTGATCATTACCTGAAAGTATCATCAAGATTGGGTGAAAAAAATGTTTGCTGAGATTTCAGACAACTCGTAGTTTTTTGGAAGCTTGGCAACCCCTTTCCATGAAAGTGATTTTCGCCAGTCTCTGCTTAGGGCTACATCAACAGCAAACAAACCATAGAGATAGAACTTGAAACTGCTTTATTGTGTCAAGTTTCAAAGAGCGAGCACAAACCGTGTTTCATTATGAGTTCCAAATACATGTATCCCTATAGGAGAAAACAGAGTGAAACCTGAAACTGAAAACGGTTACTGCAAACGAACGGTTTAACATAGAAGAACGAAATTTGGTGAGCCAAGTGGTTTTGGTGTACTGATCATTACCTGAAAGAATCATCAAGATTGGGTGAAAAAAATGTTTGCTGAGATTTCAGACAACTCGTAGTTTTTTGGAAGCTTGGCACCCCTTTCCATGAAAGTGATTTTCGCCAGTCCCTGCTTAGGGCTACATAAACAGCAAACAAACCATAGAGATAGAACTTGAAACTGCTTTATTGTGTCAAGTTTCAAAGGGCTAGCACTAACCTTGTTTGATTTAGAGTTCCAAAAACATGTTTCTCCTATAGGAGAAAACAGAGTGAAACCTAAAAATGAAAACGGTTACTGTAAACGAACGGTTTAACCTAGAAGAATGAAATTTGGTGAGCCAAGTGGTTTTGGTGTACTGATCATTACCTGAAAAAATCATCAAGATTGGGTGAAAGAATGTTTGCTGAGATTTCAGGCAACTTGTAGTGTTTTGGAAGCTTGGCAACCCCTTTCCATGAAAGTGATTTTCGCCATTCTCTGCTTAGGGCTACATCAACAGGAAACAAACCATAGAGATAGAACTTGAAACTGCTTTATTGTGTCAAGTTTCAAAGAGCTACAACAAACCGTGTTTGATTTAGAGTTCCAAATACATGTATCTCTATAGGAGAAAACAGAATGAAACCTAAAAATGAAAACGGTTACTGCAAACGAACGGTTCAACCTAGAAGAACGAAATTTGGTGAGCCAAGTGGTTTTGGTGTTCTGATCATTACCTGAAAGAATCATCAAGATTGGGTGAAAAAATGTTTGCTGAGATTTCAGGCAACTCGTAGTTTTTTGGAAGCTTGGCAACCCCTTTCCATGAAAGTGATTTTCGCCAGTCTCTGCTTAGGGCTACATCAACAGCAAACAAACTATAGAGATAGAACCCTAAACTGCTTTATTGTGTCAAGTTTCAAAGAGCTAGCAAAAACCGTGTTTTATTTAGAGTTCCAAATACATGTATCCCTATAGGAGAAAACAGAGTGAAACCTAAAAATGAAAACGGTTACTGTAAACGAACGGTTTAACCTAGAAGAACAAAATTTGGTGAGCCACGTGGTTTTGGTGTACTGATCATTACCTGAAAGAATCATCAAGATTGGGTGAAAAAATGTTTGCTGAGATTTCAGAAAACTCGAATTTTTTTGGAAGCTTGGCAACCGCTTTCCATTAAAGTGTTTTTCGCCAGTCTCTGCTTAGGGCTACATCAACAGCAAACAAACCATAGAGATAGAACTTGAAACTGCTTTATTGTGTCAAGTTTCAAAGAGCTAGCACAAACCGTGTTTCATTATGAGTTCCAAATACATGTATCCCTATAGGAGAAAACAGAGTGAAACCTGAAACTGAAAACGGTTCCTGCAAACGAACGGTTTAACCTAGAACAACGAAATTTGGTGAGCCAAGTGGTTTTGGTGTACTGATCATTACCTGAAATAATCATCAAGATTGGGTGAAAAAATGTTTGCTGAGATTTCAGACAACTCGTAGTTTTTTGGAAGCTTGGCAACCCCTTTCAATGAAAGTGATTTTTGCCAGTCTCTGCTTAGGGCTACATCAACAGCAAACAAAGCATAGAGATAGAACTTGAGACTGCTTTATTGTGTCAAGTTTCAAAGAGCTAGCACAAACCTTGTTTGATTTAGAGTTCCAAATACATGTATCCCTATAGGAAAAAACAGAGTGAAACCTAAAAATGAAAACGGTTACTGCAAACGAACGGTTTAACCTAGAAGAACGAAATTTGGTGAGCCAAGTGGTTTTGGTGTACTGATCATTACCTGAAAGAATCATCAAGATTGGGTCAAAAAATGTTTGCCTGGATTTCAGGCAACTCGTAGTTTTTTGGAAGCTTGGCAACCCCTTTCCATGAAAGTGATTTTTGCCAGTCTCTGCTTAGGGCTACATCAACAGCAAACAAAGCATTGAGATAGAACTTGAGACTGCTTTATTGTGTCAAGTTTCAAAGAGCTAGCACAAACCTTGTTTGATTTAGAGTTCCAAATACATGTATCCCTATAGGAAAAAACAGAGTGAAACCTAAAAATGAAAACGGTTACTGCAAACGAACGGTTTAACCTAGAAGAACGAAATTTGGTGAGCCAAGTGGTTTTGGTGTACTGATCATTACCTGAAAGAATCATCAAGATTGGGTGAAAAAATGTTTGGTGAGATTTCAGACAACTCGTAGTTTTTTGGAAGCTTGGCAACCCCTTTCCATGAAAGTGATTTTCGCCAGTCTCTACTTAGGGCTACATCAACAGCAAACAAACTATAGAGATAGAACCCTAAACTGCTTTTTTGTGTCAAGTTTCAAAGAGCTAGCAAAAACCGTGTTTTATTTAGAGTTCCAAATATATGTATCCCTATAGGAGAAAACAAAGTGAAACCTAAAAATGTAAACGGTTACTGCAAACGAACGGTTTAACCTAGAAGAACGAAATTTGGTGAGCCAAGTGGTTTTGGTGTACTGATCATTACCTGAAAGAATCATCAAGATTTTGTGAAAAAAATGTTTGCTGAGATTTCAGGCAACTCTTAGTTTTTTGGAAGCTTGGCAACCCCTTTCCAAGTAAGTGTTTTTCGCCAGTCTCTGCTTAGGGCTACATCAACAGCAAACAAACCATAGAGATAGAACTTGAAACTGCTTTATTGTGTCAAGTTTCAAAGAGCGAGCACAACCGTGTTTCATTATGAGTTCCAAATACATGTATCCCTATAGGAGAAAACAGAGTGAAACCTGAAACTGAAAACGGTTACTGCAAACGAAAGGTTTAACATAGAAGAACGAAATTTGGTGAGCCAAGTGGTTTGGGTGTACTGATCATTACCTGAAAGAATCATCAAGATTGGGTGAAAAAAATGTTTGCTGAGATTTCACACAACTCGTAGTTTTTTGGAAGCTTTGCAACCCCTTTCCTTGAAAGTGATTTTCGCCAGTCTCTGCTTAGGGCTACATCACCAGCAAACAAACCATAGAGATAGAACTTGAAACTGCCTTATTGTGTGAAGTTTCAAAAAGCTAGCACAAACGGTGTTTCATTATACTTCCAAATACATGTATCCCTATAGGAGAAAACAGAGTGAAACCTAAAAATGAAAACGGTTACTGCAAACGAACGGTTCAACCTAGAAGAACGAAATTTGGTGAGCCAAGTGGTTTTCGTGTACTGATCATTACCTGAAAGAATCATCAAGATTGGGTGAAAAAATGTTTGCTGAGATTTCAGACAACTCGTAGTTTTTTGGAAGCTTGGCAACCCCTTTCCATGAAAGTGATTTTCGCCATCTCTGCTTAGGGCTACATCAACAGCAAACAAACTATAGAGATAGAACCCTAAACTGCTTTATTGTGTCAAGTTTCAAAGAGCTAGCAAAAACCGTGTTTTATTTAGAGTTCCAAATACATGTATCCCTATAGGAGAAAACAGAGTGAAACCTAAAAATGAAAACGGTTACTGTAAACGAACGGTTTAACCTAGAAGAACGAAATTTGGTGAGCCAAGTGGTTTTGGTGTACTGATCATTACCTGAAAGAATCATCAAGGTTTTGTGAAAAAATATTTGCTGAGATTTCAGGCAACTCGTAGTTTTTTGGAAGCTTGGCAACCCCTTTCCATGAAAGTGTTTTTCGCCAGTCTCTGCTTAGGGCTACATCAACAGCAAACAAACCATAGAGATAGAACTTGAAACTGCTTTATTGTGTCAAGTTTCAAAGAGCTAGCACAAACCGTGTTTCATTATGAGTTCCAAATACATGTATCCCTATAGGAGAAAACAGAGTGAAACCTGAAATTGAAAACGGTTACTGCAAACGAACGGTTTAACCTAGAAGAACGAAATTTGGTGAGCCAAGTGGTTTGGGTGTACTGATCATTACCTGAAAGAATCATCAAGATTGTGTGAAAAAATGTTTGCTGAGATTTCAGAAAACCTGTAGTTTTTTGGAAGCTTGGCAACCCCTTTCCATGAAAGTGATTTTCGCCAGTCCCTGCTTAGGGCTACATCAACAGCAAACAAACCATAGAGATAGAACTTGAAACTGCTTTATTGTGTCAAGTTTCAAAGAGCTAGCAAAAACCGTGTTTGATTTAGAGTTCAAAATACATGTATCCCTATAGGAGAAAACTGAGTAAAACCTAAAAATGAAAACGGTAGTGCAAACGAACGGTTTAACCTAGAAGAACGAAATTTGGTGAGCCATGTGGTTTTGGTTTACTGATCATTACCTGAAAGAATCATCAAGATTGGGTGAAAAAATGTTTGTTGAGATTTCATGCAACTCGTAGTTTTTTGGACGCTTTGCAACCCCTTTCCTTAAAAGTGATTTTCGCCAGTCTCTGCTAAGGGCTACATCAAAAGCAAACAAACCATAGAGATAGAACTTGAAACTGCTTTATTGTGTCAAGTTTCAAAAAGCTAGCACAAACCGTGTTTCATTTAGAGTTCCAAATACATGTATCTCTATAGGAGAAAACAGAGTGAAACCTAAAAATGAAAACGGTTACTGCAAACGAACGGTTTAACCTAGAAGAACAAAATTTGGTGAGTCAAGTGGTTTTTGTGTACTGATCCTTACATGAAAGAAACATCAAGATTGGGTGAAAAAATGTTTGCTGAGATTTCAGGCAACTCGTAGTTTTTTGGAAGCTTGGCAACCCCTTTCCATGAAAGTGATTTTCGCCAGTCTCTGCTTAGGGCTACATCAAAGGCAAACAAACCATAGAGATAGAACTTGAAACTGCTTTATTGTGTCATTTTTCAAAGAGCTAGCACAAAACGTGTTTGATTTAGATTTTCAAATACATGTATGCCTATAGTAGAAAACAGATTGAAACTTAAAGTGAAAACGGTTACTGCAAACGAACGGTTTAACCTAGAAGAACGAAATTTGGTGAGCCAAGTGGTTTTGGTGTACTGATCATTACCTGAAAGAATCATCAAGATTGGGTGAAAAAATGTTTTCTGATATTTTAGGCAACTCGTAGTTTTTTGGAAGCTTGGCAACCCCTTTCAATGAAAGTGATTTTCGCCAGTCTCTGCTTAGGGCTACATCAACAGCAAACAAACCATAGAGATAGAACTTGAAACTGCTTTATTGTGTCAAGTTTCAAAGGGCTAGCACAAACCGTGTTTGATTTAGAGTTCCAAATACATGTATCCCTATAGGAGAAAACAGAGTGAAATCTAAAAATGAAAACGGTTACTGCAATCGAACGGTTCAACCTAGAAGAACAGAATTTGGTGAGCCAAGTGGTTTTGGTGTACTGATCATTACCTGAAAGAATCATCAAGATTGGGTGAAAAAATGTTTGCTGAGATTTCATGCAACTCGTAGTTTTTTGGAAGCTTTCAACCTCTTTCCTTGAAAGTGATTTTCGCCAGTCTCTGCTTAGGCGTACATCAACAGCAAACAAACCATAGAGATAGAACTTGAAACTGCTTTATTGTGTCAAGTTTCAAAAAGCTAGCACAAACGGTGTTTCATTTAGTGTTCCAAATACATGTATCCCTATCGTAGAAAACAGAGTGAAACCTAAAAATGAAAACGGTTACTGCAAACGAACGGTTTAACCTAGAAGAACGAAATTTCGTGATCCAAGTGGTTTTGGTGTACTGATCTTTACCTGAAAAAATCATCAAGATTGGGTGAAAAAATGTTTGCTGATATTTCAGGCAACTCGTAGTTTTTTGGAAGCTTGGCAACCCCTTTCCATGAGAGATTTTTGCCAGTCTCTGCTTAGGGCTACATCAACAGCAAACAAACCATAGAGATAGAACTTGAAACTGCTTTATTGTGTCTAGTTTCAAGAGCTAGCACAAACCGTGTTTGATTTAGAGTTCCAAATACATGTATCCATATAGGAGATAACAGAGTGAAACCTAAAAATGAAAACGGTTACTGCAAACGAACGGTTTAACCTAGAAGAACGAAATTTGGTGAGCCAAGTGGTTTTGGTGTACTGATCATAACCTGAAAGAATGATCAAGATTGGGTAAAAAAATGTTTGCTGAGATTTCAGGCAACTCGTAGTTTTTTGGAAGCTTGGCAACCCCTTTCCATGAAAGTGATTTTCGCCATTCTCTGCTTAGGGCTACATCAACAGCAAACAAACCATAGAGATAGAACTTGAAACTGCTTTATTTTGTCAAGTTTCAAAGAGCTAGAACAAACCGTGTTTGATTTAGAGTTCCAAATACATGTATCCCTATAGGAGAAAACAGAGTGAAACCTAAAAATGAAAACGGTTACTGCAAACGAACGGTTCAACCTAGAAGAACGAAATTTGGTGAGCCAAGTGGTTTTGGTGTACTGATCATTACCTGAAAGAATCATCAAGATTGGGTGAAAAAATGTTTGCTGAGATTTCAGGCAACTCGTAGTTTTTTGGAAGCTTGGCAACCCCTTTCAATGAAAGTGATTTTCACCAGTCTCTGCTTAGGGCTACATCAACAGGAAACAAACTATAGAGATAGAACCCTAAACTGCTTTATTGTGTCAAGTTTCAAAGAGCTAGCAAAAACCGTGTTTTATTTAGAGTTCCAAATAAATGTATCCCTATAGGAGAAAACAGAGTGAAACCTAAAAATGAAAACGGTTACTGTAAACGAACGGTTTAACCTAGAAGAACAAAATTTGGTGAGCCAAGTGGTTTTGGTGTACTGATCATTACCTGAAAGAATCATCAAGATTGGGTGAAAAAATGTTTGCTGAGATTTCAGGCAACTCGAATTTTTTTGGAAGCTTGGTAACCGCTTTCCATTAAAGTGTTTTTCGCCAGTCTCTGCTTAGGGCTACATCAACAGCAAACAAACCATAGAGATAGAACTTGAAACTGCTTTATTGTGTCAAGTTTCAAAGAGCTAGCACAAACCGTGTTTCATTATGAGTTCCAAATACATGTATCCCTATAGGAGAAAACAGAGTGAAACCTAAAAATGAAAACGGTTACTGCAAATGAACGGTTTAACCTAGAACAACGAAATTTGGTGAGACAAGTGGTTTTCGTGTACTGATCATTACCTGAAAGAATGATCAAGATTGGGTGAAAGAATGTTTGCTGAGACTTCAGGCAACTCGTAGTTTTTTGGAAGCTTGGCAACCCCTTTCCATGAAAGTGATTTTCGCCATTCTTTGCTTAGGGCTACATCAACAGCAAACAAACCATAGAGATAGAACTTGAAACTGCTTTATTGTGTCAAGTTTCAAAGAGCTAGCACAAACCCTGTTTGATTTAGAGTTCCAAATACATATATCCCTATAGGAGAAAACAGAGTGAAACCTAAAAATGAAAACGGTTACTGCAAACGAACGGTTTAACCTAGAAGAACGAAATTTGGTGAGCCAAGTGGTTTTGGTGTACTGATCATTACCTGAAAGAATCATCAAGATTGGGTGAAAAAATGTTTTCTGATATTTTAGGCAACTCGTAGTTTTTTGGAAGCTTGGCAACCCCTTTCAATGAAAGTGATTTTCGCCAGTCTCTGCTTAGGGCTACATCAACAGCAAACAAACCATAGAGATAGAACTTGAAACTGCTTTATTGTGTCAAGTTTCAAAGGGCTAGCACAAACCGTGTTTGATTTAGAGTTCCAAATACATGTATCCCTATAGGAGAAAACAGAGTGAAATCTAAAAATGAAAACGGTTACTGCAAACGAACGGTTCAACCTAGAAGAACGAAATTTGGTGAGCCAAGTGGTTTTGGTGTACTGATCATTACCTGAAAGAATCATCAAGATTGGCTGAAAAAATGTTTGGTGAGATTTCAGACAACTCGTAGTTTTTTGGAAGCTTGGCAACCCCTTTCCATGAAAGTGATTTTCGCCAGTCTCTGCTTAGGGCTACAT